>NW_004444011.1:6953735-7015749 GCF_000243295.1 Trichechus manatus latirostris | reverse complement strand
TGTCAGGCCAGTAAGTCTGGTCTTTTTTTGTGAGTTAGAATTTTGTTCTACATTTTTCTCCAGCTCTGTCCGGGACCCTCTGTTGTGATCCCGGTCAGAGCAGTGGGTAGTAGCCGGGCATCATCTAGTTTTGCTGGACTTAGTCTGGTGGAGGCCATGGTAATTGTGTTCCATTAGTCCTTTGGACTAATCTTTCCCTTGTATCTTGTTTTCTTCATTCTCCCTCTGCTCCCGAAGGGGTAAGACCAGTGGAGTATCTTAGATGTCTGCTCACAGGATTTTAAGACCCCAGACATGTCCAGAGTATTTGAGACGAAGTCTCACCATCCTTGCTTCTAAGGAGCATTCTGGCTGTACTTCTTCCAAGAAAGATTTGTTCTTTCTTCTGGCAGTCCATGGTATATTCAATATTCTTTGTCCACACGGTATTTCAAAGGCGTCAATTCTTCTTTGGTCTTCCTTATTCATTGCCCAGTTTTCTCATGCATATGAGTGATTGGAAACACTATGGCTTGGGTGAGGTGCACCTTAGTCTTTAAAGTGACATCTTTGCTTTTTAACACTTTAAAGACATGTTTTGCAGCAGATTTGCCCAGTACGATGCGTCTCTTGATTTCTTGACTGCTGCTTCCGTGGTTGTTGATTGTGTATCCAAGTAAAATGAAATTCTTGACAACTTCAACCCTTCTCTGTTTATCATGATGTTGCTTATAGGTCCAGTTTTGAGGATTTTTGTTTTCTTTATGCTGAGGTGAAATTCATACTGAAGACTGTATAGTCTTTGGTCTTCATCAGTAAGTGCTTCAAGTCCTCTTCACTTTTAGCAAACAAGGTTGTGTCATCTGCATAACACAGGTTGTTAATGAGTCTTCCTGCAATCCTGATACCCTCTTCTTCATATAGTCTGACTTCCCTGATTATTTGCTTAACGTGCAGATTGAATAAGTATGGTGAAAGAATACAACTCAGACGCACATTTTTCCTGCCTTTAAAGCATGCAGTATCCCCTTGGTCTGTTTAAATGATTGCCTCCTGTCTTTGTACAGGTTCCTTATGAACACAGTTAATTCTTACGAGCACACATATTCTTACTGTCCTTTTTCTTCCTCTCCTCTTTCTGGGATTCCAGTGATGCATGTGTTTGTTTGTTTGTTTGGTGTTGTTCCATAATTCCATCAGTCTGTGTTCAGTGTTGCCTTCTCCCTTATTGCTCTTTAACATTCATTATTTCAGTTGCCTTATCCTTTGGTTCACTGATTATTTCGTCTGTCTGGTCAAATCTTTCGTTACCTCCTTCCAATGAATTTCTCATTACACTTACTCTGTCTTGTATTTAGCTCTAGAATTTTGTTTTTAAGTACTGTCAATCACTCTGTTTAAAATGTTGTTTTGTTAATGCATCATTTTCCTGATTTCCTTTAGTTTTTTGTCTGTTTTCCTCAAGTTCTGTGAGCTTTTTTAATATTGTATTATATTCTTCCAATCTGTCAATTATTTAGGCTTCCTTAAATATTATTTGTCTCCCTTCATCTTCTTCTTTTGGATGGGCCATCATTTCTAGTTTCTTTGTGTGTTTTGTTTGTTTGTTTGTTGTTGAGGTCAGGACATTGCAATTTTATAGGGTGTTAGCTTTTTCAATTTTGTCAAGTGGTGTGTTTTCAAAAGTGCTGTTTTCTGTAAGAAACTCTTAGGTGGACAGATCCTACAGACTTTGCTCTTGGCTCTCTCTCTCTGTGATAACTTTATTTCAGTCCAGATAAGGTTTCTGACTGTCGGTGGCTCCCAAACAGGACAGAGCCCACATTATAATCAGCCCATTCTCCAGGGGGCACAGCCTTCAGTCTTTGTTCATTGCTCCCTCTCTTGCTCTTTGAGGGCCACATTTTAGTCCAGATCCGGTTTTCAGGTTTTTTCTTTTTTTGGCTTTTGCCAGATGGTTTAGAAAGCTCACACTGAATGAACTGCCCTCTGGTGGGTGTAGTGTCAGTCCTTGGTCACCACTCCTTCTCTTGCTCTGTGAGGGTCCGTTTATTTTGGAACTGGAGATTGAGGCCCTTCTCCATGCTCAGGATGGTGTGAGTTGACTGAGGCTATGGTAGTCATTTTTCAGTGCTCCAGTGGGAGGGGATAGGAGTGGGCACACCTGGAGATTTGTCCTATTTATATTGGAGCCTGAGCTCGGGGTCCTTCCCTGTGAATAGCCGGTTTGTGCGTTGGCTGTGGGAGTGGGCTCAGCTGGGGCCATAAATCTTTGTGCTGCTGCAGCCGTCAGTGGCAGCCGATTGTTTACTGCACTAGGAGGGGTACGGGCAGTGGAGTAAGCACTTTACCTACCATAAGAGATTCATTTGTTCTGTCTGCAGCTCCTTGTTGCTATCCTCTACCCACCAATTTAGAATCCCTCGGGGCTGAGTAGAATTTTTCTGGTTGAGTTTCTTGGTGTACGAGTTGAGAGGATCAGGAACTTAGACGTGCTCGTAGCACCGTTTTCCCAGATACCTCAGAACTCTATTTCCATACATTTTGTTTTTGTTTACCTTTTTATGTCTGTTACTTTCATGAATTTAGTTTTTATTTATGTCATATAATATATAATTTTAAAAGTGAAATTGTTCTGTAAAATTTTTAATGAAAATTGCTAATCTCTTTTTTCTGCCATTCCCACCCTTGATTCATATACCCTATAAGCCACTACCTTCATTCTGTTAGCTATTACTTCTGGTAGTATTGTCATATTTCTAAATAATATGTATATATGTTTTATCTTTTTTTACTTCATATTATTCATGAACTTTCTTTTGTCAAGGGTGGCTTTAACTTTCCTTCCCTGTATTCTGGTACACACGCACGTGCATGTGTGTGCACACAGACAGCACTTCTCGTCTTCCCAGCTTATAACTATTCAACACCTTGTATACCATGATTATATTTTTGTTGTGCAGCTTTTCTTCTGCAATCAGTAATTACCCCATTTTTTCCTTTACTTAATTTTCTATGAATATGTTATTAAATAATTCTTACTAAAATGCTATAGAATTGTCAGTGCATTCAAATATATCAGATAAACTTGTCTGAGTGGCATTTGACACTTGTTAACATGCTTCTGAAGCCCTCCATCCTTCTCCAATTTGGAGTGACTCTGGTCCGACTACATAGTTATCATATGGAGATCTCCTTTCACCAACAGCTTGTGAATTCTTTCTGTTCTGTTTTAGATCCCCTGTTTCTTGGATTTTATGTTTTTTTGGTGAATAGGAGAAATTTTCTGAAAAAAATTTCTTGTTTTTTCCTTTGATGTTTCCTCTCTTCTAATTTCTAGTTCTCTTTCTAGACCTTTCATTAGTCAGGTGCTGGACTCTCAAGCAGATCTTTCATTTATCTTTATGTTGTCATTTTGGTCTTTATGTTTTACCTTATTTGAGACTTCTTCAATTTTGTCTACCACCCATTCGGCTGAATTTATTTCCGGTATCTTAGTTTTAATTTGCAGAGGCTTTTGGAAGTAAAGACTTCTTTGTTTATAGCCGCCTGTTCTTTTTTCAGAGCCATGGTGGTGCAGTGGTTAAGAGCTCGGCTGTTAACGTAGAGGTTAACAGTTGGAATCCACCAGCCACTCTTTGGAAACCCTGTGGGGCAGTTGTACTCTGCCCTATAGAGTTGCTGTGAGTCAGAATCAACTTGACGGCAATGAGTTTGGTTTGGTTTGGGTTCTTATTTCATGAATACAGTATCTTATCTCTCAGGATACTAATTATATGTTTTTTTCTTTGTTCTTTATTTTTTAAGCTTAAGTTTTCTCCTCTTTTCATGGTTTTTCTTTCCTTTGAATTACTTGTTTTTTGTTTGTCTATATTGGTTCTTCCATTTATGTAGACTGCTCATATTTAAAAGGGAATATGGCTACCCGTGTTTAAAACTGAATATGGCTGCCCATATTTAAGAGTGAAATACTAAAAAGCTCGTTAGAAACACCTTGTGAAAGGATGGAGTGGTTGAATATTGAGATTCACTGAGACATCTCTAGGTCTTTTTTTCTTTGGGTTATCATCTTGCCTAGACAGATAATCTCCAAGCTCCTGCTAAGTGATTTATTAACTTGGTTGGTAGTGTTCTCAGAGCCAGGTTATCCAAGTTCAAAAGTGGTACATGGCAATACATCTCTCTGACACTCCTGCCTCCCTGCCATGTAGTTTCTTTTCTGGGAGGCCACCACATTCTTGGTATCTACTTTTTGCATACATAAACACTGTTTACACAAATGTGGAATATAGTGTATTATCCTTTGCTTCATCATTTAATAATACATCTTGGAAATCATTGCACATAAGTAATAAAGTCCTCTCTCTCAACACGTGCGTGATTTTTGATGTATAAATGAACCATAATTTATTTAACCCGTCTCTTAAGACAGTGAGTTTATTATTGGTGCCTTTTATTTTTATTTTTTTAGCAAAGAGTGCTGCAGTTAATAACTTCGTACAGTGTTATCATCCATATGTCAGTGATTATTACCCACAGACAAATTCTTAGAAGTGAAATTACTGGGTCAGAGAGTATGTGCATCTGTAATTTGAATATATTTCCCTGAATTTCCCTCTTTTGAGGTTGTACTTATTTATACTTCCATCAAAACATGAGAGAGCTTGTTTTCATCACCCTTTCCCCTGCAGTTTCATAACTACTGGAATGGGTTTCAGTTTGGGGTTATTGATTAAACTCACAAGACATAATTGATTTATCCAACATCAAATATACTTATGAAGGAAAAGCGTACACAGCATACTCCACGTACATAGTTGCAGTACTAAGGAGGCCTCCGACACTCAGCTATAGCTTCTGATGTCTCCAATCACTGCACACCAGAAATGTTTGTTTTGGTTGTAAGGTTGACAAGAAGCTAACGTGTGTGCGGGTCACATTAGCATGGGGAAGCCATCAAGTCTGGGTTCCCTCAGCTTAAAAATGCCTGCTAGCCATATAATCTCTATATTTGTAAGTGACTAACTCCTTTTTTTAGTGTAGGTGTAGTCTGTAAATTATAAGCCAGGCAATGTACAGTCCTGACAGCCCAGTACAACAGGCTAAAGAGCATTCTTGAATAAGTTACATTAGTACATGGCAGACCCTACAGGACCCTCATCTATCTTGAGGGTTGATGTTGCAAGAAGTTAAACTATCAAATATTTTCCTCAAGAACCTGAAGGAGGGATTCAGAGTCCAGCTCTTAACCGTTTCCTTCCTTTGTCTCTGGTATGAATTGCAAGAAGTTTTTCCTCCCAGATGGATTTTCATTTTTCTTTTGGCCATACGGAAAATTAATTTTTATATAGTCATTTTTAGCAGTTTTTTATTTCTTTTGGATTCTATAGCATACTTAGACTATTTCTACTCCAATATTATTTTAAAATTCTCCTAAGGTTTCTTCTAGAAGGTGGCTTTATTTTTTATATTTAAATTATTGATCCATCTGGAAGTTATTTTAATGTAAGATATGAGGTATGGAAGTTTTTTTTTTGATGAGTATTCATTTATTCTAAATACCTATTTTGAATAATCCATTTTACCCTGATGATTTCAAATGACAGTGTTATTGTATAGTAAATATCTGGGAGACTTGGCTGTATTTCTGGACTTTCTTTTCTTTCAATAACGTCTCTCTTCATGGGCCAGTACCACACTGTTTTAATTATATGATACACTGTAATAATCTGGTAAGGATAGTTCTTTCTCATTGTTATCTTCTTCTTCCTTCTTATTCTCTCTTCTTTGCTTACCCCTCTCCTCCTCTCTCTCTTTTCCAAAAAGTTAATAATAGTGTTCTTGGTTCTACTTGTTTAAATTTTATTAAGAAACTTTAAAATCAAGTTGTTTGTTTTAATAAACATTTTGGAATAATTTTAGATTTACAGAAAAATGCAAAGATAGTACAGAGAGTTCCTATATATCCTTAACCCAGTTTCCCCCATTATTAACTTCTTACATTACTGTGGTACGTTTGTTAAAACTAAGAAACTGATACTAGTACATTACTATTAACTAAATTCCAGACTTTTTGGGAAGATTAACCAGTTTTTTCTTTAATGCCCTCTTTCTCCTGCAGGATCCTATCAGCGTGTACCACACTGCATTGTCGTGTCTCTCCAGACTCCTCTGATCCTTGACCATTTCTCAGTTTTCCCTTGTTTTTCATCACCCTGACTGTCTTGAGGAATATAGGGTACATTCCTATAGAATGTCCCCTAATCTGGGCTTGTCTGATGTTATTCTAATGATTAGACTGGGCTTACAGGTTTTTAAATTAGACTGGACTTACTGGTTTTGGGAAAGGATAGCACAGAGGTGAAGTCCTCTTCTTGCTATATCAAGAGAGTAGAGGAAATCCGTATGATGATGTCACTGATGATACCAGGTTGTTAAATTTTTTAAAATGTCTTTAATACTTTTATGTGATTGTCTTAAATTTATAGATTAACTTTGGGGAAACTGATATTTTTTCAGTATACATTTATTGAGCGTCTCCTATGTGTAGAGAATGTTCTAGATATGTTGTTGTTAGTTCCTGTCAAGTTGATTCCAGCTCATGGCGACCGCATATTGGCAGAGTAGAACTGCTCCATAGGGTTTTTCAGGCTGTGACTTTTCAGAAGCAGATGGCCAGGCCTGTTTTCTGAGGCGCCTCTGGGTGGCTTCGAGCTGCCAACCTTTTGGCTGGTAGTCGAGTGCTTGATCATTTGTGCCACCCAGTGACTCCATGTTCTAGATAACAAAAAAAAAAAAAAAGACAAAAAACCCAAACCCACTGCCATCGAGTTGATTCCGACTTGTAGCGACCCTAAGGTTAGAGTAGAACTACCCCATAGGGTTTCCTAGGCTATAAATCTTTAAGGAAGCAGACTGCCACATCTTTCTCCAGCAGAGTAGCTGGTGGGTTCAACCACTGACCTTTTGGTTAGCAGCCACGCATTTCAACCACCGTGCCACCAGGGCTCTGTATGTGTTCTACATATAGCAGTGAAAAAACAGACAAAAATCTCTGCTCTCATTGGATTTAAATTGTAATGGGAACAGATGAACAATAAATGAGAAGTTAGTAAAATATATGGTGTATCATGTATTAGGGAGGAGGGAATATAGAGGGAGCCTTGTGGTGTGTATTGTGAAGTTTTAAATAGAATGATTGGGGAAGACTTCATTGAAGAGGTGACATCTGAAAGTAGACCTGAGGTTGATCAGTTGGGGGTAGGGTAGTCACAGATTCTGTAGGGCTTGAGAAATCATTGTGATAACCTTGACTTTTATGTAGGATGAGTTGTGAAACCATTGAGAGATTTTAAGTATGGAGTGACATGATGAAACTTAGGTTTTCACATTATCACTGTGACTGCTGTGTTCAAAATCACCTTTAAAATAAGCCTTGATGTTGGGGAGGGTAAGATCCCTTCTTTGTTATCCTTCAGACAGTACTAGACTTTTCTTGGAACATTGTTCTTCTGTATAAATTTTAGAATTAACTTACTTTTTCCGTGCTTCATTGCTTCATCTGTAAATTGGGTTTAATAATAATATATACCACATTTGTTAAAATATTTATTTTTGGTAGCAATATACACAACCAAACGTACATCCCATTCATACTTTCTACATGAACAGTTCAATGATACTGGTTACATACTACACATTGTGTCACTTCTCACCGTCTCTACCCATATTGTTTCATCAGTGTTAATGTATGCTCTCTGCCCCTTAAAGTTCTCATCTGTGCTTTAGATTAACTCTTGTCATTTAAACTCAAATAGATAATTCTTTGTAAGAGTGCAAGCCTCAAGACAAACACTCTTTTTTAATTGGGCTAAACTGTTGTTTAGCTTAACGATGGCTTCATGGGATAGTTTTGGTTCAAGGTTTAGAGACTATTTTCAGGCATTAGGTTTGGGGATTCCTCTAGTCTTAATGGATCTAGTAAGTCTGGTTTCTATATGAATTTGAAGTTCTATTTCATGCTTTCTTCCTTTTGATCAGGATCCATCTGTTGGGTCCTTAATCAAAAAGTTCAGTAATGGTAGCGGAGCTCCATCTATTTCTTCTGGTCTGAGTAAGGAAGGTAGTAGTTTATGGAAGCAATTAAACCAGCAGTCCATTTCTTTTGCTAATTCCTGTGTTGTCTTCCTCTGCTGTTCCGGGACCACATTAAGTATTTTGAGAGCTAAGTGAGTTTAGTATTTGTGAAGTGTGCAGATCAAGGCCTGTTGTTGTTGTTGTTGTTGTTGTTGTGTGCTGTTGAGTCAAATCTGACTCATAGCGACCCCATTTGATGGACTAGAACTGCCCTGTAGGGTTTCTTAGGCTATGATCTTTTTTTTTTTTTTTTTTTTAAATTGTCCTTTAGGTGAAGGTTTACAGAACAAATAGTTTCTCATTAAACAGTCAGTGCACATATTGTTTCATGACATTGGTTAACAACCCCATGACATATCAACCCTCTCCCTTCTCTTAGGCTGTAATCTGTAATCTTTATGGAGCAGATCGCCAGGTCTTTTCTTCCCTGGAGCCGCTAGGGGTTCAAACCGCCAATATTTTGGTTAGCAGCCCGGGCTCCTTATTTACATAAGTAAGTGCTATGAAAGTGTTAGTTAAAAACAAAACAAAAGAAAAACAACTAACAATCAGTCTTATTCTATGGAAACCCAGTTAAAACTGGAATTGCATTAAATCCGTAGACCAATTTGGGGATAATTGACTTTTTGTTTTTTTACAATATTAAGCCATCCTGTCTGTGACCTATACCTGGATCAAGAGGCGCTTGTTCAGACAGAACAAGGGGATACTGTGCGGTTCAAAATTGGAAAAGACATGTCAGGGTTGTATTGTTTAAGTTTTCTTATTCAATCTGTATGCTGAATAAATAATCTGAGAAGCCAGATGAAGAAGAATATGACATCAGGATTGGAAGAAGACTCATTAACAACCTGTGAGATGTAGATGACACAATTTTGCTTGCCAGAAATGAAGATGACTTGAAGTGCTTACTGATGAAGGTCAAAGACTATAGCCTTCTTTATGGATTCCACCTCACAAAAATGAAAACGCTCACAATAGGACTGATAAACAATATCATGATAAATGGTGAAGAAATTGAAGTTGTCAACGACTTCATTCTACTTGGATTAACCATGGATCAACCAAGGTCCATGGAATCAGCAGTAAAGAAATCAACTGATGTACTGCATTGGGCAAAAATGTCACTTTGATGACTAAGGGGTGCCTGACCCAAGCAGCCAGGGTTTTTTCAGTTGCCTCATATGCATGGAAAGTTGAATAATGAAAAAGGAAGTCAGAAAACAAATCAACAGATTTCAACTATGGTGTTTTCGAGGAATATTGAATATACCGTGGACTGCCAGAGAACGAACAAATTAGTCTTAGAATAAATACAACCAGAATGTTCTTCAGAAGCGAGGATGGCAAGACTTCCAAGCTCAAGGAAAGGACAGCATGTTTAATAAAGTATAGGGTCACCGAAAATGAGGGAATCAGTGAGATGAATTGACACAATAGCCAAAACAATGGACTCAGACATACCAAAGATCATGAAGATTGTGCAGGACTGGGCAATGTTTTGTTGTTACACATAAGGTTGCCATGAATTGACCCCAGTTCAGTGGCACTAACAACAATCCGTGACCATGGGATGTTTCTCTACTTATTTATGTTTTCTTTTGTGGCTTTGAGGAAAGTTTTCTAATTAACTGCATAGAGGGTTTAGGCTTTCAACACTTATTTTCAGGGTGAGTTTATTCAGTATCATGGCTTTAATAAATTTATGGTATACATTGATATATCCCAAATTTATATCTGCTCTCCCCAGAACTCCAGACTCATATATATCCAAGTGCATATGCAACATCACCTTGTCTGATTGGTACATTAAATTTAACACAGACAACTGAACTCCACTTTCTCATCCTACTATTCTTACCCTGTCCATTTGAGTCTTTCCAGTTGTCTACGAATGTATGTGAACTTCCCCTGCTAACCCCTACATAATGAATCTTTTAACATTTTTCCCCTTTCTGTTCAGTTTGCTCTGGCCTCTGCTATTCCTCGAGTGTGGCAAACATTCTTTAGCATTAGAGCCTTAAGACTTGGTATTCCATTTTCCTAACACAAATTCTTCTAAATATTCTCATGGCTAGCATCCTCCAAGTCTCTGCTGAACTAGCACCTTACTACAGGGGCATTTCCTGACCAGTCTATATCTAATAGCAACTCTACCCTGTCCCATCTGTAGTACTGCCATTATTATCATGCTTTATTTTTCTTCATGGCAGTTATAACTATCTTATGTTTCTATGTCTTGTCCTCTCCCCTCCCCACACTTCCATTAGAGGACAAGGAATTTGATTTGTTCATTATTATGTTCTCAGCACCTAGAACAGTGACTGGGACATAGACACTTATGTGAATACATGCTCATGTCAAGAAGACATGTCAATAATGATATTTTTATTTCCTCTATTCCAATCCTTACATCTTTCTTCCATTCTTTTGTGCATATATTTCAATAACACTGTCCCCTGCATCACTCCACCAAAGTCAGTTTTCATTAAAATTACCAGTGACTTGCATTTTGGCCATTTTGATGAGGCAGAAACCTAATGTCATAATATACCCACTTTTGTATGTAAGAGACCTGTATGTGTGCAAATCCCATAGTGAGCCCATCTGGACCACACAGAATGAAACATTTTTTAATTCTGAAAAATTGTACAATTTCAGCACAGACAAAAAAGTCACAGAACATGTAGCATAACCAGTACTGACATCAAGAAATAAGATGCATCAATACACGTGTCCCCTATCTTGTCACCGCAAGGGTAACCACTATGCTAACTTTAAAAAAAATTCCTTTTATTGTAATCACTTCCCTACTTTTGTTTAGACACTTACTCCTCACTTATTGGCTATCTTGTTATCCGTAATTTTGCATTTATTACTTAGTAAACAATCTACTATCTGACTCTTTTGCACATTAATGACGTATGTCTGGTAGTAACAAATGCCAGGGTGTGAGCCAAGAGCAACACTGGCTGTGAATGGTTAGGGTTATATGTCAGCTTGGCTAGGCTATGATTCTCAGTGGTATGGCAGTTATGTAATGATGTAATTTGGCAGTTATATAATGATGCAGTTTGACACTTATATAATGATGCGGTCATCCTCCATTTCTTGATCTGATGTAGTCATCTTCCATTTTTGCATAATGTCGATTTTCACATAATGACCTGGTCTTTGGAACATAGTCATGTCGATAAGTAAGGAGTGGGTGTAGTTTTACTATCTATCCATACATCCTTAAACAAAATTTTTTTTAAATTGTACTTTAGTTGAAGGCTTACAGAACAGTTTCTCATTAAACAGTTTTATGACAGTGGTTAACAACCCCACAACATGTCACCACTGTCTCTTCTCAACCTTGGGTTCCCTATTACCAGCTTTCCTGTCCCCTCCTGCTTCCTAGTCCTTATCCCTGGACTGTTGTGCCCCATTAGTCTCGTTTTGTTTTATGGGGCTGTCTAGTCTTTGGCTGAATGGTGAACCTTGGGAGTGACCTCATTACTGAGCTAAAAGGGTGTCTGGGGGCCATACTCTCGGGGTTTCTCCAGTCTCTGTCAGGCCAGTAAGTCTGGTCTTTTTTTGTGAGTTAGAATTTTGTTCTACATTTTTCTCCAGCTCTGTCTGGGACCCTCTGTTGTGATCCTGGTCAGAGCAGTCAGTGGTGGTAGCTGGGCACCATCTAGCTGTACTAGACTTTGTCTGGTGGAGGCCTTGGTAGCTGTGGACCGTTCGTTACTCCTTAGGACTAATCTTTTCCTTGTATCCTGTTCTCTTCATTCTCCTTTGCTCCCAAAGGGGCGAGACCAGTGGAGTATCTCAGATGGCTGCTCACAGGCTTTTAAGACCCCAGACGCTACTCACCAAGGTAGAATGTAGAACATTGTCTTTATAAACTGTGTTATGCCAATTGAGCTAGATGTTCCCCGAGACTATGGTCATCACAGCCAGAGCCCAGCAATTCAGTCCCTCAGGGAGTTTGGATATGTCTATGGAGCTTCCATGATGTTTCCTTGTACAAGTTGTGCTGGCTTCCCCAGTATTGTGTACTGTCTTACCCTTCACCAAAGTTACCACTTATCTATTGTCTATTTAGTATTTCCCCCTCCCACCCCTTCCATCCCTCATAACCAATAAAGATTGTTCTTTTGTGTGTGTAAACTTTTTCATGAGTTTTTACAATAGTGGTCTCATACAATATTTGTTCTTTTGTGATTGACTTATTTCACTCATCATAATGTCCTCCAGCTTTATCCATGTTATGAGATTCTTCACAGATTCATCATTGTTCTTTATCATTGCATAATACTCCATTGTGTGTATGTACCATAGTTTGTTTACCCATTCATCTGTTGATGGACATCAAGGTGGTTTCCATCTTTTTGCTATTAAAATATTTTGGTTTTTTGGTCTGTTTTATGTTTTTTGTGTAAATGAAATAATATATTAATTATTCTTTCATGTCTGGATTTTTTCATTCAGTAGTGTTTTCATAAGATTCACCTGTGATATGTACATTCCATCTTATAGAAATATTACAGATTTTCAGTTTTACTCTTGATGGTCATTTGAATTGTTTTTAGGTTTTGGTTTTACAAGTAATAATGTGGGCATTATTGTGCATGTCTCTTCCTGACTGTGCACACAGTTGTGTTGCTTATGTACTAAAGAGTAGAATTGCTGGGTCATAGGGAATGTGCATCATCTACTTCAGTAAATAATGCCAGACTGTTTTCCAAAGCGTGTGTACCATTTTATACCCATTCCAGTAATGGAAGAGATTTTCCATTGCTCTGCATCCTTCCCAGTGCTTCATATTGTCAATCTTTTTAATTTTGGGCATTTTGATTGGTTTGTTGGGATATCTCATTTTGGTTTTACTTTTCATTACCCTGAATATTAATGAGTTTTAATCCCTTTTCTTACAATTATTAACCATTTGGGTATCCTCTCTTTTGAAGAACACTTTTCTTACTGTGTTCTTTTTTTCTTATTGATTCATAGGTATTCTTTATATACTCTAGATGTAAGCCTTTTTGCCTCTTGCTGCAGCTTATCTTTTCACTCAGTATTGTATTTTGATGAGCACCAGAAGTTTCAAATTTTAACATTCCAATTATTTTACTTCATGCATAATTTTTTCTAAACTTAATGAAATTTTTCCTACTTCGAGGGGTCATGAAATTATCTTCTCTATTATAGGGCCTTTTTTGTTATTATTATTGGTAATTTCTATTTTGACACATTGATAATTTAGAACTTTATTTTTTAATTTCCAGATATTTGGAGATTTTTATCTTTTAATCATTACTACTATGTTAATGTCATTGTGGTTAGGGAAACATATTCTGATTTCAGTCTTTTGAGATATGTTGAGGCTTGGTTTAGGGGCTAGGGTATGGCCAGTTTCTGAAAAGCTTTATATGTGCTTAGAAAAAAATCAGTAGTCATTGAATGTAGTGTTGTATCTTTTAGGTAAGATTTGAAAATTGGATTGTTAAAATCTTCTATATCCTTGCTGATTGTTGATTGCTTGTTCTGTCACTGAGAGGTATGTTAAGATTCCACACTATGATTGTATAGTTGTCAGTTTTTGCTATATATATTTTGATGATATGTTATTAGGGGCATGCACATTTAGAATTATTGTATCTCTTCCTGTTGAATTGAATATTTTATCATTATGGAGTTAACTGTCTTTTTCTCTGGTACTGCTTTTTTGCTGCAGAGTCTACTTTTGACTGATACTAACAGCTGCCCCAGTTTTATTTTGGTTCTTGTTTTCAAATGGTGTATATACATATATATATATATATATAAAATATATATATTTTAGTTTTAAGCTTTCTGTATTCTCTTGTTTTAGATTTGACTGTGGTTAACATCAAATAGTTATTTTTTAGCCAGACTGGCAGTCTTCATCTTTTAATTGAAGTATTTCGGCCATTGACATTTAGTGTATGTGTATGTCTTTCTGTCTCTGTCTTTCACTCTCTATTTTGATCTTATTAAATGCTTTCTGTTTTTCCTTCCTGTTCAGTGTTTTTAGTTTTTTTCTTTTTATGCTTGTTATCTTTTGGTTTACTTTTTTATCAATCCATTCCACTCCCTTTGTTAGCTTAATAGAGTTTAATGTTAACATGTCTTTTTACCCTCTCCCTGAAACGTATGAAACTCTTAGGATATCTTAAATTCATTTATCTTTCTCCAGCATACATCTGTTGTTGTCATGTAATTTAATACTCTATTTTTAAAAAATTGTAATGTCTTTATCAGGATTTGGTGTAAGGGTTATGCTGGTCTTTTAAAGTGAAAACTGTGTAAAATTGGTATTATTTTTATCCTTGAATGTTTGATAGACTTTACTAGTGAAACCTGGTGTTAATGTGAAACCTTTCTGGGAAGGAGTTTGATAACAAATTCATTTTTTGAAAACAAGATATAGGGCTATTCATAATTGTTTTCCGTTTCAGTTTTGGTCAGCTCTGTTTTTTGAGAAGTTGGACCATTTCATCTAAGTTGTTGAATTTGTTGGAATAAAGTTATCCATAACTTACCCTGTTAATATTTATAGAATTGGTGGTGATAACCCTATTTTTATTCTTGATATTGGTGATTTGTATTCTCTCCTTTTTTCCCCCCTTGACTAGTCTGCCTAGAAGTTTGTCAGTTTGACCTGTTCAAAGAATTAAATTTTGGTGGTGTTAGTTTATGTCACCTTTCTGTTTTCTGTTTTGATGATTATTTCCTCTTCATTATTTCCTTACTTCTACTTACTTTGCATTCATTTTACTCTTCTCTAGCTTCTTAACATGGAATCTTAGATCTTTGATTTAGGTCTTGTTTTCCACTGAAAGCATATAAAAGTGTAAGTTTCCTCTGAGCACAGCTTTAGCAGCATGCCACAGATTTTCATATGTTGCATCTTAGTTGTCATTCTGTTCAAAATATTTTTAATTTCTTTTGTGGTTTACTCTTTGACCCATAAATTGTTTAGAAGTATATTGTTTATTATTCATATGTGTGAGGTTTTCCTAGATATCTATTTATTGTTGGTTACTAATTTAAACCCATTGTAGTCAGTGAATCCTCTATGGATGATTTTCATCTTTTTAAGTTTATTAGACTTATTTTAGGGCCTAGCACATCATCAGCCTTCCTGAATGCACCATAGGCGTTTGAAAAGCAGTATGTATTCTGTAGTTGGATGTAGTGTTCTTTAAATGTCAATTAGATGAAAGTGTTTGATGTTGTTGAGCTCTTTTATATGTTTACTGATTTTTTGTTTAGTTGGTGAATCAGTTGCTGAGAATGATGTATTGATTGGAGCATTGTTATTTCTTTAATTCTGTAAATTTTTGCTTTATGTATTTTAAGGCATTATTATTTGGTGCAGTCACATTTCTAATCATTATGCCTTTCTGTTGAAATTGTCCCTTTATCGCAATGAAATGTCCCCTTTTATCCATGGTAGTATTCTGTCATGTAGTGTATATCTGATATGAGAATAACCACTCCAGCTTATTATCTTTGCATAATGTATCTTTTTCCATCCATTTTACTTTAACCTGTCTGTGTCTTCATATTTACCTAAAGAATGTCTCTTATAGGCAGCATATAGTAGGATCTTAGTTTTATTAAATCTGCTTTGTCCTTCTCAATCTCTGCCCTTTAATTGGGGTATATAAACCATTAACATTTAATATAATTAAATATAGGGTTGGCTTGAAATCTACTGTTTTAAAATTTGTGTTCTGTTCTCTTTTAAAAAAATTAAAACAACTATTGAAGTATGATTGACATACAATAAACTGCACATATTTATATAGTTTGATAACTTTTTACATATGTGTATACCCGTGAAACCATCTTCACAAGATTGTGAACATATCATCACACCAAAAACTTTCTTCATAATTTTTGGGAGCTTAATCCTTACTGTCCTTTCTAGTCCTCCTCCCTGTTTCAGGCAACCATTGATCTGCTTTCTGTCCCTATAGATTAGTGTACTTTTTTAGAGTTTTATATAAATGAAATCCTGCAGCATATATTATTTTCATCTGGCTTATTTCCTTCAGAAAACATATTTTGAGATTCATCCTTTTTGTTGCAAGTATCAATAGTTCATTCTTTTTTTTATTGCTGACTAGTATTCCTTTGGAACCCTGGTGGTTAAGAGCTATTGCTGTTAACCAAAAGGTCAGCAGTTTGAATCCACCAAGCCATTCATCGGAAACCCTATGGGGCAGTTCTGCTCTGTCCTATAGAGTCTCTATGAGTTAGAATTGACTCAGTGGCAGTGAGTTTGGTTTTTTGGTTTTGGTTAGTATTCCTTTGTATGTTTACTTGTTGATTGTCAGTTGCATTTGTTTCTAATTTTTGTCTTTCACGAATAAAGCTACTGTTAACATTTTAATACATGTCTTTGTATGACTACAGGCTTTCATTTCTCCTAGGTAATGCCTAGGAGTGAAATGGGTAGGTCATTTAATTTTCTAATAAACTGCCAAACTGTTTTTTAAAGTGACTGTAACATTTCATGGTACTACAAGCAGCATATGAGAGTTCCAGTTGTTCTACATCTTCTTCAGCACTTGATATGATCAGTCTTTTTTGTTTTAGTCATTCTAATAGGTTGTAAGGAACACTGCTGATGCAGTGGGTAAAGCAAATGACTGCTAACCAAAAGGTCGGCAGTTCAAAACCACCAGTGGCTTGTGGGAGAAAGATGTGGCAGTCTGCTTCCATAGAGATTTACAGCCTTGGAAACCCTGTGGGGTTGCTATGAGTCAGAATTGACTCGATGGCAGTGGGGTTGGGTTTGGTTAATAGATGTATAGTGCCATCTCACTGTGATTTTAATTTGCATTTTCTTAATGACTAATGATTTTGAACATCTTTTCATGTTCTTATTTGCCATCCGTATATCTTCCTTGGTGAAGTATCTGTTCAAATTTTTTACCCATTTTAAAAAGTTAGGATTGTTTGTTTTCTTATTGTTGAATTTTTAAATAACTTTATTAACATACCACAAACTAACCTATTTAAAGCATATAATTCAGTGATTTTTTGTTTGCAGAGTTGTGCAACCATCACCAAAATTAATTTTAGAACATTTTCATCACCTCAAAAGTAAATTAGCAGTCACTCCCCATCCTTCCTCAACCCTCCTAACACCAGGCATGGAGTAATCTATTCTCTGTCTTTATTGATTTGCTTATTCTGGACATTTCATATAAATGAAATCATACAATATATAATCTTTTGAGACTGACTTCTTTCATTAAGTATCCTGTTTTCAAGGTGCATTAATGTAGTATGTGTCAGTATAGTAATGTGTCGCTTAACATCCATAATAAGTTCTGTGAAATAGGATGTTATGCAGTTTGGATGTTGTGTGACTACTGTGTTATATACAGGCAGGCCCCAGTTACACACCCAGCCCCGCTGGCTGTTCTGCCCACCTAAGGAGCAGGAGCAGCCCCGCCCAGCAGCTCCAGCTGCCTGCCTGCCCACTGGACAAAGCCTGTGAGCTGTATACACTGGATACAGGAGGCCGTCTTTGCTGAGTGTATGGCTACGAGCCTGGGCAGGGCCTGCACGGGCAGCCGGAATGGGACTTTGTGCACATCTGGGCTCAGGGCACGGAGCGCGTGGGAGGCACAGAGAAGTGGCTGTGGGAACTGGGCAGGGAGCAGGTTTGTGGGTGCTGGGAGCGTAGTTGACGGTGGCAACCCTGGCTGCTGCCACCCTATTAGTACGACTGCTTCTTGATCACGTACAGCTGCCACCACCGCCCAGAGCTGGGAGCCCATGAGCACCCTGGGCCCGTCTGACGCCCCCACCAGCTAAGCCGTGACAGGCACTGTCCTGCGCCAGGAGTGAACAGCTACAGGGCTGCTGGGCAGATGAATAAAGACAGCAGGAGGGGAGGGAAGAGGAGGTTCTGTGGGGATTGATATGCACCCTGGAGCCCCGCTACTGTTCATTCTGGGGGTTTAGGGTCTTTAAAACCATTAGATGGAAATAATAAAAGGAGAGCTACTTTCTCTTAAAAAAAAAAAAAACTTATGGAACCACGGACATACACGGTCGGAGGTTGCCGGAATGTACATTATGCAGCGCACGACTACATTTCTTTTTATTGCTGAACAGTATTCAATTTTATGAATATATACCGTATTTTATTTATCAGTCATCAGTTTATGGACATTTGGGTTGATTCACTTTTTGATTATTATGAATAATTCTGCTGTGAACATTTGTATATCAGTTTTTGTGTGGAAATGTTTTTATTTTGCTTGAGTTTATACTAGGAGTGGAGAGGTCCTGGGCTATGTGGTAACTCTGTCTTAACTTTTTGAGAAACTACCAGACTGTTCTACACTGTGGTTGCACTGTTTTACATATCCACTTTATATTTACATCAGTAGGGTATGAAGGTTCCATATGTGTTGTTAGTATAAGATCCTTAAAGTAGTATACTTCCATTTCTCTTTTTGTGGCCTTTATGCAATAGTTGTTATGCATTTATCATTTACATATGTTAGAAACCCCACAGTGAATTGTCATTGTTTTTTTGTAAACAGTTGTTTCCAAAATATTACCTTATAATATGAGCATTTTTATATCTTCCATGACTTCTTATAACTTTTGAACATATAGAATGCAGTTATAGTAACAGTTTTAATGTCTGTCTTGGCTAATTCTAATATATCAGTTTTAGGTTGGTTTTGATTGATGATTCTCATTAGAGGTTATGTTTTGTTGCCTCTTTTGTAATCTTAGATTCGATTTTAGGCATTGTGAATTTTGCCATTTTGGGTGCTAGAGACGTGTGTGTGTATATGTATATATTTTTCAATAAATTTTTTTTTAGTTGAGGTGAAATTTACATAACATAAAAGTAACCATCTTTAAGTGAACAGTTCAGTGGTATTTACACATTCACAGTGTTCTTCAACCATCACTTCTATTTAGTTCTAAAACATTTTATCATCCACAAAGGAAACCTCATAACCATTAAATGATTGCTCCTCATTTGCCTTATCCTCAGCCCATGTTGCTGCCTATTTAAGTTCTGTCTCTATGTATTTAGCTATTCTGTGTGAATAGAATCATACAATATAGGAGCTTTTCTGTCTGGCTTCTTTCACATAGCATAGTGTTTTTGAGACTCATTCATGTTGTAGCATGTATCGGTACTTCATTGCTTTTAATGGCTAATATATATGAATAAATACATGTATATCAATATATATGGATATATGTGAACATATATATATATATGTATATAGACTTTTATCCTATCTTTTGACTATTGTGAATAGTGCTGCCTGTGAACATGTGTATACATGTATTTGTTTGAGTACCTGTTGTAAATTTTTTGGGTATGTATCTTTGCTCTGTTCGTTATCGAAAGTATCAGGAAATTGAAGTCTCCAACTACTATTATAGAACTATTTCTCCCTCCAATTCTGTCATTTATTTTGGGGCTTTGTTGTTTAGTATGTATTTGTTTACAGTTGTATCTTCTTGATTAATTGATACTTTTATCAGTGTTTAATGCCCTTTCTTGTTTCTTATAACAGTTTTGACTATTCTGTTTGATATTAATAAAGCCCCCCCCCCCGCTGCTCTTTTGTTTATTATTTACATGAACTATCTTTTGCATCTCTTCACTTTCAACCTATTTTGTGTTTGGATCCAAAGTGAATCTCTTGTATTCAGCATAAAGTTGGAATGAATATATACAAGAGTTTTACTTTGGATATATATATATATATACCTATATCTATGTGTGTGTGTGTGTTTGCTGTTGTTGTTGTTAGATGCTTTCAAGTCAGTTCTGACTCATAGCGACCCTATGTACAACAGAACAAAACACTGCCTGGTCCTGCGCCATCCTCATAATCATTCCTATGTTTGAGCCCATTGTTGCAGCCACAATGTCAGTCCATCTTGCTTAGGGTCTTTCTGTTTTTCATTGACCTTCTACTTTACCAAGCATGGTGTTCTTCTCCAGGGACTGATCCCTCCTGATAACACGTCCAAAGTGTGTGAGAAGAAGTCTCACGATCCTTACTTCTGAGGAACATTCTGGGTGTACTTCTTCCAAGACAGATTTGTTCTTTCTTCTGGCAGTCTGTGGTATGTTCAGTATTTTTCTTCAACACCATAATTCAAAGGTGTCAATTCTTCCTCTTCCTTATTCATTGTCCAGCTTTTGCATTCATGTGAAGTGATTGAAAACACCAGTGCTTGAGCCAGGCTCACCTTAGTCCTCAAAGTGACATCTTTGCTTTTTAACACTTGAAATGGGGCCCTGGTGGCGCATTGGTTAAGAGCTCAGGCCACTAACCAAAAGGTCGGCAGTTCGAATCCACCAGCTGCTCCTTGGAAACCCTATGGGAGAGTTCTGTTCTGTTCTGTAGGGTCGCTTTGAGTCGGAATCGACTCAGAGGGCAGCGGGTTTGGTTTCGGTTGATTTTGCAGCAGATTTGCCCGATGCAATACGTCGTTTGATTTCTTGACTGCTGCTACCATAGGTGTTGATTGTGGATCCAAGTAAAATGAAATCCTCAAAAACTTCAGTGTTTTCTTCAATTATGATGATGTTGCTTTTTGGTCCAGTTGTGAGGATTTTTGTTTTCTTTATGTTGAGATATAATTCATACTGAAGGCTATATAGTCTTTGCTATTCATCAGTAAGTGCTTTAAATCCTCTTCAGTTTCAAGAAGCAAGGTTGTGTCATCTGCATATCACAGGTTGTTAATGATTTTTTCCTCCAGTCCTGCTGCTGTGCGCTTCTTCATATAGTCCAGCTTGTTGGATTATTTTCTCAGCATACAGATTGAATAAGTATGGTGAAAAAATACAACCCTAGCACGCACCATTTGTGATTTTAAACCACGCAGTATCCTCTTGTTCTGTTTGAACAACTGCCTCTTGGTTCTGCGTGAGCACACTTAAGTGTTCTGGAATTCCCATTCTTCGCAGTGTTATCCACAACTTGTTATGATCCACACAGTTGAATGTCTTTGCATAGTCAATAAAACACAGGTTAACATCTTTCTGGTATTCTCTACTTTCAGCCAGGATCCATCTGATATCAGCAACGATGTCTGTTGTTCCATGTCCTCTTCTGAATCTGGCTTGAATTTCTGGCAGTTTCCTGTCAATATAGTGTTGCAGTCACTTTTGAATTATCTTCAGCATAATTTCACTTGCATATGATATTAATGATATCGTTCAGTAATTTCTGCATTCCATTGGATCACCTTTCTTTGGACTAGGCGTGTGTATGGATCTCTTCCTGTCATTTGGCCAGGTAGCTGTCTTCCAAATTTCTTGGCATAGATGTGTGAATGCTTCCCGTGTTGCATCCGTTTATTGAAACAGCTCAGCTGGTATTCCGTCAATTCCTGGAGCCTTGTTTTTAGCCAGTGCTTTCAGTGCAGCTTGGACTTCTTTCTTCAGTACCATTGCTTCTCGATCATCTATTACCTCCTGAGATGGTTGAACGTTGATCAGTTCTTTTTGGTATAGTGACTCTGTTTTCCTTCTATCTTCTTTTGATGTTTCCTGCATTGTTAAATATTTTGCCTGTAGAATCCCTCAGTATTCCAACTTGAGGCTTGAATTTTTTCTTCAGTTCTTTCAGTTTGAGAAATGCCAAGCAAGTTCTTCCCTTTTGGTTTTCTAACTCCATGTTTTTGCATGTTTCATTTTCATACTTTGTCTTCTGGAGCCACCCTTTGAAATCTTCTGTTCAGCTCTTCTACTTTATCATTTCTTCCATTTGCTTCAGCTACTCTATGTTCAAGAGCAAGTTTCAGAGTCTTTTTTAACATCCATTTTGGTCTTTTTTTTCTTTTCTGTCTTTTAATGACCTTTTGCTTTCTTCATGTATGATGTCCTCTCATAACTTGTCTGGTCTATGATTATTAGTGTTCAGTGTGTCAAATCTGTTCTTGAGATGGTCTCTAACTTTGGGTGGGGTATACTCAAGATCGTGCTTTGGTCTTGTGGACTTCTTTTAATTTTCTTCAGTTTCAGCTTGAACTTCCATATGAGCAATTGGTGGTCGGCCCTTTGCCTTGTTCTGACTGATGATATTGAGCTTCTGCATTGTCACTTTCCACAGATGTAGTCGATTTGATTTCTGTGTATTCCAGCCGGCGAGGTCCACGTGTATAGTATGTTGTTGAAAAAAGGTATTTGCAATGAATACGTGGCTGGTCTTGCAAAATTCTATCATGTGGTCTCCATTGTTTTTATCTACGAGGCCGTATTTTCCAACTACTGAACCTTCTTCTTTGTGTCCAACATTCACATTTCAATCACCAGTAATTATCAGTGCATCTTGATTGCATGTTTGATCAATTTCAGACTGCAGAAATTGGGAAAAATCTTCCAATTTTTTTGTCTTTGGTGTTAGTGGTTGGTGCGTATATTGAATAATAGTCATGTTAAGTGGTCTTGCTTGTAGGTGTATGGATATTGTCCTATCACTGACAGTGTTGCACTTTACGATAAATCTTGAAATATTCTTTTTGACGATGAATGCAACGTCCATTCCTTTTCAGTTTGTCATTCCTGGCATAGTAGACCATATGATTTTCTCATTGTCAAAATGGCCAGTACAGCTCTATGTCAGTCCACTAATTCCTAGGATATCGATCTTTATGCGTTCTGTTTAATTTTTTTTAATCTGTCGTTTTAAAAAATTGTGCTTTAGATGAAAGTTTACAGAGCAAGTTAGTTTCTCATTGAACAATTAATACACATATTGTTTTGTGACGTTGGTTGCCAACCCCATGACGTGTCAACACTCTGCCCTTATCAACCTTAGGTTCCCCATTACCAGCTTTACTGCCCCCTCCTGCGTTCTTGTCCTTGCCCCTGGGCTGGTGTGCCCATTTAGTGTCATTTTGTTTTATGTGCCTGTCTAATCTTTGGCTGAAGGATGGCCCTCACGAGTGACTTCAGTACTGAGTTAAAAGGGTGTCTGGGGGCCATACTCCTGGGGTTTCCCCAGTCTCTGCCAGACCAGTAAGTCTGGTCTTTTTTTGTGAGTTAGAATTTTTTTCTGTATTTGTCTCTAGCTCTCTCCAGCACCCTCTATTATGATCCCTGTCAGAGGGGTCGATGGTGGTATCCAGGCACCATCTAGTTGTGCTGGACTCAGTCTGGTGGAGGCTGTGGTAGTTGTGGTCCATTAGTCCTTTGGACTAATGTTTCCCTTGTGTCTATGATTTTCTTCATTCTTTTTTCCTTCAGATGTGGTGGGACCAGTGGAATATCTTAGATGACTGCTCACAAGCTTTTAAGACCCCAGACGCTACTTACTAAAGTAGGATATAGAACATTTTCTGTATAAACTGTGTATACCAATTGAGCTAGATGTCCCCCAACACCATGGTCTCCATCCCTCAGCCCAGTAATTCCGTCCCTCAGGGAGTTTTGATGTGTCTATGAAACTTCCATGACCCTGACTTGGTCACGTTGTGGTGACATCCCCTGTATTGTGTACTGTCTTACTCTTCGATTTGTAATTCCCGGCATAATAGACCATATGGTTGCCCGATTCAAATGGCTAATACCAGTCCATTTCATCTCACTAATGCCTAGGATATCGATCTTTATGCATTCCATTTCATTTTTGATGACTTCCAATTTTCTTAGATTCATATTTCATACATTCGACTTTCCGATTATGAATGAATATTTGCAGCTTTTCTCATTTTGAATTTTGCCACCTCAGCAAATGCTGGTCCTGACATCTTTACTCCATCCACATTTTAAAGTTGATTTTACTTTGTGAAGGCATCTCTTCCCCAATCATATTCTGAGTGCCTTCCAATCTTAGGGACTCGTCTTCCAGCACTGTATCAGACAATGTTCTGCTGCTATTCATAGGGTTTTCACTGTAGTTTTTTAGAAGTCGATCGCCAGATCCTTCTTCCTGGTCTGTCTTAGTCTGGAAGCTACGCTGAAACCTGTCCACCAACGGTGACCTTGCTGGTATTTGAAATACTGGTGGCATAGCTTCCAGCATCACAGCAAGACACAAGCCACCACAGTACGACAAACTGATTGTTGAGTGGTGGAGCTCTGGTTGTGCAATGATGAAGCACTCGGCTGCTAACTGAAAGGTCGGTGGTTCGAACCCACTGGCTGCTCCCAGTGAGAAAGATGTGGCAGCCTGCTTCTGTAAAGATTACAACCTCGGAAACCCCTTGGGGCAGTTCTACCCTGTCCTGTAGGGTTAGTAGAAGTTAGAATCTACTCGATGGCAATGGACATTAAACATTATATATATCTCCATTCTGCATATCTCTGTCTTCTAATTGGAGAGTTTAATCTATTTACTTTGAATGGAATTACTGATAAAGAAGTACTCACTCTTGCTAGTTAACTATTTGTTTTCTGTATGTTTTATATTTTTTTGTTTATTTTTTTCCTCCACCATTGCTTTCTTTTGAGTTTGATTTTTTTGTAGTGCACCGTCTTGATTGCCTTCTCATTTTTTTTCATGTATATATTTTAGATATTTTCTTGGGAGTTTTAAGAATGATGTGGCTGTGGTTTCTGACCTCCTCTAACTTCATAAGGTGGAAGGAGAATCAAGATCAACAACCCAAGGCTGATACCTGTGAGGCAGAGGTCGGACATGCTTCCTCTCTCTGCCATTTTTACCGATTCTGACACCAACCATCCCTCCCATGGTACTCTACTTCTCAGCTGGGTTCAATACTTTATTGCAGCGGCCACACAGAGCTCGCAGACAATACGTATGTTCATGGGGTTTATTAGGGAAGTCACAGGTTACAGTTCAGGTTCAGAAACTCTAAGGATAAAGTTCTTCCATCAAGACAGCTTCTTTTCAGCTGTGCCCGCAGGTACAGCTCTCTGGCCCTCAGCTTCTACCATGTTCTGGCAAGTGTTACAAAGCTTTTTTAGCTCTGCGGATAAGTGCCCAAAGGCACTCTGCTCCCTGTCTTCGGTGTTACAGCATGCTCTCTCTCTCTCTTTCTCTCTCTCGATTTCCCTGTTTCAGGAGTTTCTCAGTGCAGGGATCCCAGCTCCAAAGGATGTGCTCTGCTCTTGGCTCTTCTTCCTTGGTAGTGGTGAGATCATCTTCTTCCCCCTTGTGCAATGGCTCATTTTAAGCCTAGCAGATGACAAAACTAACCAGTCCCCTCGGTGAGCCACAATTACTTTATTTGTGCAGTCCCACCCAATCATTTGGGGGGTTACAAGACCATGGCGAGAAAAGCCACACACAAGTGATCCATTGCGCCACAGTGGTTTCCATGGTGATTGCATTAACATCCTAAATTTATAACAACCTACTATGAATTGATACCAGCTGAGCTTCAATAGTATAGAAAAAACTCTACTACTGTACAGCTCTACCCCTGGATGGACTTGTTTATACCTTTTGGCTATTGTGAATAATGCTGCTGTGAACATTCACTTACAAGTCTTCTTGTGTCCTTGTTATAATTTTTTTTTTTTTTTGGTATAAACCTTGGGGTAGAATTGTGGGGTTATATGGTTATCCTCAATTATAACTTTTTATACAGCCAATATCTGTTACACACGTTTATCGTTTTTCATTTTTTTGTTCGTCTTTGATTTTATTCCCGGTATAATTTTTTCTCTACCTGAGGGACATCCTTTGGTGTTCTCTTTAATGCGAATCTTATTAAGGATATTTTCTTCTTTTATTTGCCTAGTTGTTCTGGAACTTGCCGTTTGGTTATTTTAAGGATCTTAATCTGTTTCCTTAGCTTTGTGTAGTTTTACTAGTATGTCTTGGTGTGGATTTATTTTTATTTCTCCTGGTGTTTATAGTATTTCTTTATTCTTTGACTTTTTGTCGTTCATCAGTTCTGGAAAGTTTTTAGGTATTACCAGTTCAAGTGTTTTTTTTGTGCCATTTTCTCTCTTATATTCCTCTGGGACTCTAATTACATGTGTGTTAGACCTGTTTACTGTATTCATCATGTGTCCTGCCTCTTTTTGTATTTTTCTTTTTTTGGTCTTTTGTTTTACAGTCTGAGTATATTCTTCTGACCTGTATAGCTGCTCGGTAGTTACCTTTTCATTCATGCTAACCCATTGCTAACCTCACTCATTGATTTCTTAATTCCGTTGTCTCAGTTCTGGAATTTTTGTTTGACTTACTAGTATAGTTTCTAGTGCTTTGCAGAAATTTTCAATTTTGTATGTATTTGAATATAATAACCATAGTTACTTTAATGTCTGTTTTTATCTCCAAGGAGCCCTGGTGATGCAATTGTTAAGCACTAAGTTGCTAAACAAAAGGTTGGTGGTTCAAACCCACTCCGTGGTTCTGCAGGAGAAAGACCCTAATCATCTCTGTTCCCATAAAGATTACAGCCTAGAAAACCTTACAGGGCAGTTCTGCTGTGTCACATGGGGTTGCTGTGAGTCAGAATCAACTCGATGGCACCCAACAACAACATTTGATAACTCCAGCATATAACAGTATATAGAACTGTTTTCATCTTATTTTTGCAGGTTTTCTTCATGTTGTGTTGTTTTTCATGTGCTTGCTATTTTTCATTATGCTGAAAATTATCATTTCAAATTATAGAAATTATTAGTAGCTCAAGATAATACTCTTATTCTCTAGAGAGGGTGTACATTTACTTTTGTCCGTTGCCTAAGGGCACTTGTAATTTAGGATTCCATTAGTCACATTTCAGATGAAACGATCAAAGCCCAGGTGCCTTGATGAAACTGATGAGGGCCTATGTATTTTTAGTTTACTCTTAATCTTACAGCCCTTTGGTGTTACAGTTTAAGGGGAGGGGGGTGGATTGGAAAGGGGGATGAGTTTTCCTTCTTCCTTGATTGTGTATGGACTCCCATATCTGTAACACTAGCCTTCTGAGGCTGTCAAAAGTACCCTTCACCTTCTTAGCTGCTTCCTCTAGAATGAGCAGATGTCTACTGGGCAAAAGTGGCTGAAAACTGTACCTAGTTACCCTGGACTTGCATCCTTTTCCAGTTTGGGCCAAGTAATTCTTCACTACCGCATCCAGTCTTTGATACCTTCAGTCACATTTTACAAATTAAAAGAAGTAATAAAATTAATTTTTATTCTTAAATGATTTTAAGTAAAAAATTAAAATAGTAAAATGATTAATCTTAAAATTTGTTTAAAATATTAACATAGAAGTAAAGGTTAGAAATTTAATACTGACATTTAAGTGTGTTAAGAGTGTCCAGACACACCTTAAGTATTAAACTGTATAGGTTCTCGGAAGTAGTTGGTTTGAATTATTTACTCTGGTATTAAATAAGAACAGTGAGTCTTGGCATATGAATTTAGAACTATTTCCCTTTATTTATGCTACTGTGTGTAGTAATTGGAGAGATTATTAAGAACACTTTGTCAGTAGTGGTTTGACTCTTCTGACGTAGTAGAAGTAAAAGTCAGTTATGGGAATTTGTTAGTTCGTTTGTTGTGCATATGCTTAAATAGGCATTTGAAGGATCTCCTGAGAAAGTTAATGGTTTTATTTTTCTTAGAAAAAGCTTTATTGAAAACTAAATGATGTTATTCTTAATTTATTTTTAGGTTGGGCTCATGTGGTTTGTGCCCTGTATATTCCAGAGGTTCAATTTGCCAATGTTTCTACAATGGAACCAATTGTTTTACAGTCTGTTCCACATGATCGTTATAATAAGGTAGAGTGAATATTATTTTATTATTGTTTGAATATACTTTTTTTAAAACTGGGAAGTATAAAGGAATTTTTTAAAAAATTATAGGTTACCATTGAATAATGAACTTACAGGTTTGCAAAACAATATTATTACTCTGGTAAACTACATTTATTAAAATGTTATGACTAAGGTCACATGACTGCAAAACAAAGAATGAAACAAACAAATTTCTATTGTCTTTTCTACCAGTCTAGGAATTTGGTATTCTAATATTTACAGGATATTTTAATTGTTATGAATTTATCCTTTAAGTATTGCAAGCCTTCTTTGCTCTTTTAAGTATTAAGGTTTTATTAAATTTTAATTATTATTTAGTGTAATAGTTAAGAAATTAACATTCTTTCTTGAAAAATAATACCGTATCAGAATGTTATTTACAAAAGAAATGTTATTTTCAACCCCAAGACATGATTTTTGTTGACGTTTTTTAAATTCATAGTTAATATTTGAGCTTTTTCCTTTCTGTGTTTGCCTTTATTTAGTAAATTTATATTACGGTTTTATTCTCTTCAGCATATTACAGTATTTTTCTATTCTCCAGTGTGCCGTTTAATAGAACCTGTTGCAGTTGAGTTGATTCCGACTCATAGTGACTGTATAGAACAGAGTAGAACTGTCCCATAGGGTTTCCAAATAGTGGCTGGTGGATTCGAAATGCCGACCTTTTGGTTAGCAGCCGTAGCTCACTGTAGCTCTTAACCACTGTACCACCAGGGCTCCCCATTTTAATATAGTCACCATTTCATTTGAAGGTAACTTTTGATTTACTCCACATGTAGAAGAAAGTGTTATTGCAGCCAATTTTAAGGCTTCAAATATATTTGTGTTAAAAAAACCTTTTTTATGTACAGATTATTATTTAAAAATTTGAAAATACAAAAAAAAAGTACATGACAAAAATCATCTTATATCATTCAGGCCATTCCAGATTTTTTTGGTGAATTTTTGTATATAGGTATATAAATTTAAAAAACTTGCATCATATTACTTATACGGTTTTATCTGTTTTTAAAACTTTCTAAACTTGGACATCTTTTTTTGTCAAGTTATATTTTTGCCAGTATTTTTAGTGGATATATAGTATATAATACATAGTGTTACTAGTATGAGTGAACTATAATATATTTAAACCAAAAAACCAAACCTGTTGTTATTGCAGCTGAGCTCTTAACCACTGTGCCACCAGAGTTCCGTAATTTAATCAAACAACCGCTTATTGTAGAAGTGCCTAGCTTGGCGTCTGGCATGTAGTACAAGCTGATAAAATTTCTGTGCAAAAACTTATGAACATTTTGAAAGCTTCAATAATGTATTGAGTGAGATTGCTCATTATCTTATATCTTGTTAAGTGAACTGTGTATTACTGTTAAAAAAAAAAAAACTTGGTATTTTAGTGAAAAAATATTAGTGTCTGGTAAAGTTAAATATATTTAAGTTTCTTTCCCCCAGAAGATTATTTTTATTAATTGACCTTGCATATTCTTTTGTTAGTTTTAATATTGTAATGGTTTCTTTTCTCTTTGGTTTTTTTTTTTTTTTAGTATTATAAGTATTATTCTTTTGTTCTGTGTGTACTTGTTGTATATGTTTTTCCTCCATAATTTAACATTTGTTTTTTAACTTTCATTGTGTCTCCGTGGTTTTCTTTTTGTTGGTATTCTGGCAGGTTAATTTCTTCTAGTGTAGAAGTTTAAAATTTTCTATGTAATTTACATGATTTTATCTTTATTGTTTCTGCCTTTGATATCATATATAAAAAATCTTCCTCTGTCCTGATGTGTATACATTGTCTTAGTACTTTCAGAGTTCATTAAAAAAACAGTACTTGTTTTTACTTTTAATTTTGAGACAGTTTCCAGAAAGGTTTCAGAAATAGTACAAAGAGCTCTTCCACCACCAAGCCATTTGAGGGTAATTTGCCAATATAATATCTTGTTACCCATGAATATAAAGGAGAACATTCTCCTGTATAACCAGAATACAGACACCAAAATCAGGAAATTGACATAAATAATTTCCATTTAATCCACAGACCTCTTTGAATGTTTCCTCAATTTTCCCCGTAATGTCTCTCATAGCAAAAAGATCACAGATTGCATTGTCTCTTTTAATCTCAAATGTTAACTTAATCATTCCTTGATTTTTATAACTTTAATAGTTGTGAAGATGATAGGCCATTTATTTCATAAAATGCCCCTAAGTTTTGATTTGTCTGATGTTTTCTCATGATTAGATTATATGTTTTCAGCAGGTACGTGATTTCAGTTTTTACCGTTATGGTGATGTTATACCTGCCTTGATCATTGTCAGTACCTGATTGGTTTGGGTGGTGTCTTTCAGGTTCCTTCACTGTGAGGTTCATCTTTTTTCCCTTCACAATCAAATAAGCATTTTTTTGAGAAGTACTTCGTATGTAAATATCCTGTCCCTCATTAGACCTTTATCCACTAATTTTAGTATCCGTTGATGTTTCTTAGCTGAATTAATAGATTACTAACTAATTTATTACTATGGTTGATGACAAGTGGTGCTTTTCTAATTCTATCATTTCTTTTTCATTCATCAGTTGGCAATTTGCTGTAAGGAAAAAGCTTTTTCTACTCTCCAATTATTTATGTTAGTATGGACGTATGGATACTGTTATTTTAGTGGATCATACTTCATTACTGTCGTTCATTCTGATGCTCAAATTGTCTCATGTTGGGCTAGTAGAACCTCTTCAAACTGACTTCTGTGACTTTTGACATCTCTGTCATTCTGTAGGCACTCCTTACTTCTGACACAACAGTGTGTTCCAGGCTTATCTTGTACCTTTCCTTCTCTAGTCCTGGAATCACCAACTCTCCAAGGATCCCTGGTTCCTTTTAGTGGAAAATGGTATTATTAGTTACTGCTACTTCCAGGCCCACTGAGTGGGCATAGTTAGGAAACATGTATGTGTATATACATGCAGAGATATAAATGTGTACACATTCACATCTGTATTTTTTCTGTATCTCTATATATAGTAAACTGAGAAAACAATGATACCTGATTGGATATGCATAGATACATATACCCGCTGCCAATGAGTTGACTCCAACTCATAGCGACTGTATAGGACAGAGTAGAATTGCCCCATAGGGTTTTCAAGGAGTGGCTGGTGGATTCGAACTGCTGACCTGGTTAGCAGCCAAGGTTTTAACCGTTGTGCCACCAGGGCTTCTACTATAGATACATGTACACACGTTTATTTCTATAGTTACCCGTATATTGAAAGCTAAAAGTTCCTTGTGATTTCTCTAAATCTATTCAAACAACACAGGGTTCATTTTAGTTTTTTCCTTTCCATATTTATGACTCATCTCAGACAGTGAGAAACCTGACTCCCATTATCCTCAGTATATTTACTTATTTGATCCATCCCTCCTGTATTTAACACATCTCCTGCTATCACCCCCAGTGCAGATGTCATCCTTACTTCATTCAGGCTCCACACCCCACTCTGAGTTATTGGTACTTCTTTTCATGGATGCCCTATTGACCCTTTTAAGGATTTGACACTAAACTTCAGTCCTCCGCTACTTCCCACCTCGATGGTTGATCTCCTTACCTTACTCTGACCCCACCCTTACCCACAACCCTTTCATGGGAGCCAGCTCTACTTGGACTCTGACACTTGTATTGGATTCCCCACCACCACCACCCCAACATGGACGCTTACCTTGCTTGGCCCCACCTAATAACTTCAAAGTATTCAAAAAGGCAGGAAATGAGAGAGGGTGGAATGAAGAATGAGATACGAATCTTTTAAACCAAACCAAACCTGTTACCATCGAGTTGATTCCAACTCATAGCGACCCTATAGGACAGAGTAGAACTGCCCCATAGGGTTTCCAAGGCTGTAATCTTTACGGAAGCAGATTGCCACATCTTTCTTCCATGGAGTGGCTGGTGGGTTCGAACTGTCCACCTTTCAGTTAGTAGCCGAGTGCTTAACCATTGTGCCACGAGGGCTTCTTATAAATCTTTTGCCCATCTGGAATTAATTTTAGAATATGTAAGGTATATGGGCCTTTTTTCCCCTCCCACATGGTTAGTGAAATTTTTCAACACTACTACTGAATAATCTGTTTTTTTCCAGAATGACTTGAAATACTGTTTGAATCATTGCTAGATTATTGGGCATACCTGAGTATGTTTTTGGATTTTTTTCCTGCTCCTTTGATATGTCTGTCTATTCTTTTCCTAGCACCACACTATTTTAAACTAATATAGCTATAATACATTTTAGTACATGGTAGGACAAACGTCATTATGTATGTATTTTTGCAGATGAACATTAGGGCTAACAAAAATGGAATTTTCATTAGACTGGAATTATAACTAAATATTATTTTGGGAACAAATTGATCTGTTTACAATATTGAATCTTCTTTTATGGAAACATGGTGTATCTCTCCATCAAATTTGTTATTTTCTGTCCTTTTTTTCATTTCTTCCCTGTTTGCAGTTTGTCTTGTACATGGTTGCTATGTATGATTGCTGGATTTTTTTTGGTAATGATTTGTTTTGTTATAATTAACTTGAAAAGTTAATGGTAATATTCTGTTCATTTATATTCAGTATGGCTAATACGGGCATAGTAACTGTAACAATGGAATCAAACATACCAACGATTGTGAAGATGGCACACGACTGAGCAACATTCCATCCTGTTACGCATAGCTGGCTGTGTGTTAGAGTGACTCGATAGCAACTAGCAGCAATAATATGGGCATGCGTATCTGAAATGATAGGAACAACTGGAAAATAAATGGTTGAGCTTTGGAAGATACCAGTCCTTAATGGATGATCAGTAAAGGATATTTTTGAGAACATTTACTAATTTACCAGGCACTTCATAAAGACCTAGTTTGTATCATGCATTGTGCTAGATACCAGGAATTCAAAGATGCATAAAATGTAGGGTTTCTCTCCATGTGACACTCAAATTTTAATAAGAAAGTTAGACAAATAATTGCAATGTTGTATGAAAAGAGTAACTATAATAAATGGACTTCATGGCAACTGGTTACCGGTTAGTAGTAATAATTCTGAATGGAGTGTTATGAGAACATAATGAAAGGAGTGATTATTTTTGCCTAAGGAGTTAAGTAAGACATCACAAAGAGTTGATAAGACTTAGCAGAATAAGTAGGAATAAAAGAACATTGTTTTTAACCATTGTATCACCAGGGCTCCTTAGAACTCGTGTTAGTACCATTTAAAAATGAGGTTCAGATAGATAGTGGAGCTAAATGTCTCAACTTTTTATCCATCCATTCATCTAGTTAACAGTTATGGAATGCCCTATTATATGTACCAAGAACTAATAAAAGCATTAGGAATACAGAGAGCTCTTGTATGGTAGGATAGGCATGCATAAATCAGTGATTGTTAAACGGTGTAGTATGTGCAAGTCTTCTAGAAGTACAGAGAAAATTGACTTAACCTAGTCTAATAAGGCTGAGGAAGAAGAGGAAAAGTGTCTTAGAAAAGGTTGCAGCTTCTATCTTGAAGAGTAAGAGGCCTCCAGGTGTTGGCTGTGAGGGAGGAGAAGCAAGGGAGCACATGAGTGCTATTAATTTTACAGACTGACAGAGCAAAAGCTTTGAAGTGGGAAATAGCAGGGATGGTGAGAGTGAGAGAAAGGAGAGATGGTGGTGAGATAGAAGGAGAGTATTGCTAGGACCTTGAATGTGGTATGTGGAATGCTGAGAGATGTTGTCAAGGACCAGATTTTCAGGGGCCTCATATATCATGTTGAGGAACTTAAACTTTATCCCTATAGAAAAGTTTTTATACTTGGGAGGAATATGCTCAGATCTGTCATTCTAATGGGTAGGTAGAAGGAAGATTGGGAGAGGGAAATAGAAGAGACAGAAATAGGTACATAGACACTCTCTAGGAGGTTGCCGTGTTCCAAGAGATAATAATGAGGGTTTGAAGTAATAGAGTAGTAGGAATGAAGAAGAGGGGACAGAGACATACAGGTAATATGTAAGAAGTTCTGGTGACAGGGCCTAGTGATCAGTTTTGTGTGACAGAGAACATGAGGGAGGAAGAAAAGTCAAAATGACTTTTAGTTTCAAGAAGTGCTAGGCACATCATCACCACCTGAGATAGAGTGAGAGTGAGAGAGTGTGTGTGAGATGAGTTAATTGAAACATCTTTTAGAAGCAAGACACTAAGTTTATAAGTTCTTGGCATATGTTGGTGGGACTTGTTATTACCCTGTTTGTAAAACAAGACTTGTGTCTACAAGTTGTTTGCCTGGTGTGTATTAACAAAGTGATAATGAGGACTCAAGATGTAATTCACTTTCCTACTGAAGCCTTAGATATTTGCTTCTGTAGTTACCTAATATGTATTTGGTTTTGCTTGGTACTTTATACTAGTTACTAAGATGAGCACTTAAGTTTTGTCTTTTCTGGAGAATAGAATCATTTGGAAAACCAAACGTATATATGTACATATATGAAAAAAGAATCAGTGACCAAGCCTTTTGAGTATAAGTTTAAAAAAACCTGTCAGTATCAGTGTGCCAGACCATTTATGGTATAAGATAATGGCAGCATGTAATAGTTGACAGTTTGAAACAATTTTATAGTTATCCCTGTAGAATAATCCCTTTACACTTTCTGGTACTTCAGCTGTTTTATTTCCAATTTCCCTGTTTGGCGTCTCTCTTTGTCTTTGCCTCTTTGTCCTTTCCCTTACCCCTAATACATACACTCACCCATTATTTTGTATTCTGTATTGCTTGTCTTTTTTTCTCAGGGAATGGTACATTATTTTTCTTTAAATTTTTCTTTTGTGTGTTTTGTGCCTCTGTGTTCAACTTTACTTCTAGTTGCCTTTTTTCTCTCCACAATTCCAAGGATCAGAAGCCTAAGGACTGTGGCAGATTGGCAATACAGTTTCCCTCAAAGTATCATTTCTTTGTTCATCTTAGTTCCAAAGGCAGCAAGTATTCCAATCTAAATTTCTGAACGTGGAAATACAGAATAGTTCACTTAAAATTGTTTCTGGTATTAAACTCTCTCGTCTCACTTAAAATTTACAAATTCTATCAGTTTTGTTCTTGTTCTTTTGGCTTCTTGGGTACTATCAGATGTTGAGTGTTTGTATAATATAACCTGCCAAGTCTGATTGGTTAGGAGATAAGATTTTATTAAACAGTCATACTTAAAAGGGAAATTACATACATGATATCAAAACGAGACAAATTCAACAAATTCGGTTTCTCCATAGAAACAATATTATAATAGGGGGTTAGATTTAAAGGTGAAGACTTTGTTCTAGGCAGAAATGAAATTTACTAAAAGTAGCTAAAGTGCAAATGGCGTTGGCTGAAAGGCTACAAATAGGCAGGCTCACAACTACATCGGGAGTTGGACCTGGAAGCAAAAAGTCAGCATCTTGATAGTGTGAACCCGTCTTTAATGAGGATTCTACAGTCTCTTTTCTCTTCTTTCTATAGTCTGTTTCTGCTCGCTCATTTACTTGCGTGTAATCTCTAATTCTGCTTTCCATTTTAGCTGAGTTCCCCATAGGTAACTGGCAAAGTTGGCCCAGTTCTAAGTTTCCAAAATAGCAACCCTGGTCTAGTCATCTGAGCTTAGAAGCCATGTTCACCTAGATAAACTATTCCATCATTAGAAATTGATTATAGGTTAATTTCTAGGAAGGGACTTATGGGTTGTCTAGGTACTTTAAAATGTCAACTTTAGTTTCATGTTCCATAAATGTAATATTTTAAACAGCTATAAAAAAGCCTGTAAACTGTGAAGCTGTTTGATGTACGTATGCCAAGTCAAATGTGCTGATTCATATTGCCAGGGTGAGATACTTTGAAGGAATGTCAGATTTTTCTAAACTAGTGATTTTTAACCATTTTTTGGGTCGTCAGGAGTCTGATAAAACCTGAGGAATCTTTCCCCAGAATAATATGCACCCTTAATATCATGTAACACACAACATTCTGCATACACTCTCTGGAGGATCATAGAATACCCTCCCATAGCCTCTCAAACTGTTTCACAGTAGTGATGAGGATTACCAAATTTTGGGTTGCATCAAATAAGTGATAGATTCAATTATACTATACATTTAATAAAAAAATGTAGTATAAAAACATGTTTAGTGTATTGGTATGTTTTCTTTTGAACTTTTTTCTATCTGTAAATAGGAAAAAAGTTAAATATACAGGTTTAATCCCTGGCTCTTAATTTTGAGTTACTGAAATTCTGTCTAATATTTGTGTTATAGTTTGCTTAACCATTCCCATATTACTGGACATTGACGATTCAGTCAGTTATTTTATTTTATAAATAAAAGAGCAACAAAAATCTTGCCTTTTCTGTGGTTTGGAATATTTCTTTTGGCCAGAAATCTAGAATTAGAATTGTTGTGTCATAGTCTATACTTGTTTCTAAAGTTCTGATAATATTGCTTCACTACGTCTCAGTTTTATATAACTGCCTAATAATTTATGAAAATGACACTTTTATCACACCAGTGACCACATTGAGGGTTTTTTTTTTTATTGTTGTGCTTTTAAGTAAAAGTATACAATTCAAGTTAGTCTCTCATACAAAAATTTATACGTACATTGTTACGTGACCCTTGTTGTTCTCCCTGTACTGAGACAGCACACTCCTTCTTTCTACCCCAGATTTCCTGTGTCCATTCAGCCAGCTCCTGACCCTCTCTGCCTTCTCATCTCGCCTCTGGACAGGAGCTGCCCATTTAGTCTCATATCTACTTGAGCTAAGAAGCACACTCTTCACAAGTATCATTTTATGTCCCATAGTCCAGTTTAATCTTTGTCTGCAGAGTTGGTCTCGGGAATGGTTTTAGTTTTGGCATAACAGAGAGTCTGGGGGCCATGTCTTCCGAACTCCCCTCCAGTCTCAGACCAATAAGTCTGTTCTTTTTACTGGAATTTGAGTTCTGCACCCCACTTTTCTCCTGCTCTGTCAGGGACGCTCTGTTGTGTTCCCTGTCAGGGCAGTCATTGTTGGTAGCCGGGCACCATCTAGTTCTTCTTGTCTCAGGCTGATAGAGTCTCTGGTTTATGTGATCCTTCCTGTCTCTTGGGCTAATACTTTCTTTGTGTCTTTGGTGTTCTTCATTCTCCTTTACTTCAGGTGGGTTGGGACCAGTTGATGGCATCTTAGATGACCACTCGCTAGCTTTTAAGACCCCAGATGCTACTCACCAAAGTGGGATGCAGAAAATTTTCTTAATAAACTTTGTTATGCCTGTTGACCTATATGTCCCCTGAAACCATGGTCCCCAGACCACTACCCCTGCTACTTTGTCCCTTGAAGTGTTTGGTTGTATTCAGGAAACTTCTTAGCTTTTGGTTTAGTCCAGTTGTGCTGACCTCCCCTGTATTGTGTGTTGTCTTCCCCTTCACCTAAGATAGTTCTTACCTAATATCTAGATAGTGAATACCCCTCTCCCACCCTCCCCACCCTCATAACCATCAAAGAATGTTGTCTTCTGTGTTTAAACCATTTCTTGAGTTCTGATAATGGTGATCGTATAAGATATTTGTCCTTTTGCGACTGATTAATTTCACTCAGCATAATGCCCTCCAAATTCACCCATATAATGACACGTTTCACAGATTCGTCATTGTTCTTTGTCGTTGCGTAGTATTCCATTGTGTGAATATACCATAGTTTGTCTTTCCATTTGTCCATTAATGGAAACCTAGGTTGTTTCCATCTTTTTGCTGTTGTGAACAGTCGTGCAGTGAACATGGTTGTGCATATATCTGTTTGTGTGATGGCCCTTATTTCCCTAGGATATATTCCAAAGAGTAGGATTGCTGGATCTTATGGTACTTCTATTTCTAGCTTTTCAAGGAAGCGCCAAATCAATTTCCAAAGTGGTTGTACCATTTTACATTCTCACCAGCAGTGTATAAGTGTTCCAGTCTCTGCACAACCTCTCCAGTATTTATTATTTTCTGTTTTTTGGATTAATGCTAGCCTTGTTGGGGTGAGATGGTATCTCATCGTAGTTTTAATTTGCATTTTTCTAATGTCAAATGATTGTGAGCATTTCCTCTTGTATCTGGTTGACGCGTGAATGTCTTCTTTCGTGAAGTACTTGTTCATATCCTTTGCCCATTTTTTAATTGGGTTATTTATCTCTTTGTAGTTAGGTATTGCAATATTTTGTGGATTTTAGAGATAGACACTGAAGAATATGTCATCGCCAAAAATTTTTTCCCAGTCTGTAGATTGTCTCTTTACTCTTTTGGTGAACCCCCCCCCCTTTTTTTTTTTAAAATTGTACTTCAGGTGAAGGTTTACAGAACGAATAGTTTCTCATTAAACAGTAGTACACATGTTTTATGACATTGGTTAACAACCCCACGACATGTCAACCCTCTCCCTTCTCGACCTTTTTTTTTGGTGTGTGTGAAAATATACATAGCCAAAGATATACCATTTCAAAAATTTCTACATGCACAGTTCAGTGACATTGACTATGCTCTTCCAATTGTGCTGCTATTCTCACTTTAGATGAAGGTTTACAGAACAAAATATTTTCTCATTGAACAGTACACATGTTGCCCTATGACAATGGTTAACAGCCTCACAACACATCAACACTATCCTTACCCAACCTTGGGTTCCCTATCACCAGCTTTCCTGTCCCCTTCTGCCTTCTAGCCCTTGTCCCTGGACTGCTGTGCCTCTTTAGTCCCGTTTTGTTTTATGGTGCTGTCCACTTCCCGGCTGAACGGTGAACCTTGGAAATGACTTCACCAGTGAGCTAAAAGGGTGCCTGGGGGCCATACTCTCGGGGTTTCTCCAGTCTCCTTTAGGCCAGTAAATCTGGTCTTTTTTTTGTGAGTTGCAATTTTGTTCTACATCCTTTTCCAGCTCTGTCCAGAACCCTCTGTTGTGATCCTGGTCAGAGCAGTCAGTGGTGGTAGCTGGGCACCATCTAGCTGTACTGGACTCAGTCTGGTGGAGGCCTTGGTAGCTGTGGTCCATTAGTCCTTAGGACTAATGTTTTCCTTGTATCCTGTTCCCTTATTCTCCCTTGCTCCCGAAGGGATGAGACCAGTGGAGTATCTTACATGGCTGCTCACAGGCTTTTAAGACCCCAGACACTACTCACCAAGGTAGAATTTAGAACATCGTCTTTATAAACAGTGTTATGCCAATTGAGCTAGATGTTCCCTGAGACCATGGTCCCCAGAGCCCTCCGCCCAGCAATTCAGTCCCTCAGGGAGTTTGGATGTGTCTGTGGAGCTTCCATGACCCTTTGTTGTACAAGTTGTACTGGTTTCCCCAGTATTGTGTACTCTGTCTGTCTCATCCTTCACCCAAGACACTACTTATCTATTTCCTATTTAGTATTCCCCCCCCCACCCCTCCCATCCCTGGTAGCCAACAAAGATTGTTACTTTTTGTGTGTGAGGTATGGGTCTTGTTTCAGTTTTTTGCAGCTGGATATCCCGTTATGCCAGCACCATTTGTTAAAGAGACTGTCATTTCCCCAATTAACAGACTTAGGGCCTTTGTCAAATATCAGCTGCTCATAGGTGGATGCATTTACTTCTGGATTCTCAATTGGATTCTCAATTCTATTCCATTGGTCTATGCATCTGTTGTTGTACCAGTACCAGGCTATTTGGACTACCGTGGCAGTATAATAGGTTCTAAAATCAGGTAGTATGAGGCCTCCCACTTTGTTGTTCTTCTTGAATAATGCTTTACTTATTGGGGGCCTGTTCCCTTTCCAAATGAAGTAGCTGATTTGTTTTTCTGTCTCATTAAAAACTGCTGTTGGAATTTGGATCGAAATTGCATTGTACCTGTAGATCACTTTGGGTAGAATTGACATTTTCACGTTGTTGAGTCTTCCTATCCATGAGCAAAGTATGTTTTTCCACTTGTGTAGGTCTCTTATGGTTTTTTGCAGTAGTGTCTTGTTGTTTTCATTGTATAGGTCTTTTTAGTCTCTGGTTAAATTTATTCCTAAGTATTTTATCTTCTTGGGGCTATTGTAAATGATATTCAGTTGGTGATTTCCTCCTCGAAGTTCTCTTTGTTAGTCTACAGGAATCCAGCTGAGTTTTGTATGTTTACTTGTATGCTGATACTGTGCTGAAATCCAGTAGTTTCAGTAGTTTTCTTGTGGATTCTTTGGGATTTTCTGTGTAGAAGATCATATCATCTGCAAATAGAGATACTTTTACTTCTTCCTTACCAATTTGGATGCCCTTTGTTTCTTTTTCTAGCCTACTTGCTCTGGCTAGGCCCTCCAGCACAATGTTGAATAAGAGTGGTGATAAAGGGCATCCTTGTGTGGTTCCCATTCTCAAGGGGAATGCTTCCAAACTCTCTCCATTTAGGATGATGTTGGCTATTGTTTTTTTTTAAATACCCTTAATTATGTTGAAAAATTTCCTTTCTTTTCCTACTTTGTTGGGAGTTTGTATTATGAATGGGTGTTGGACTTTGTCAAATGCCTTTTCTGCATCGATTGATAAGATCATGTGGTTCTTGTCTTTTATTTATGTGATGGATTACATTGATTGTTTTTCTGATGTTGAACCATCCCAGCATATCTGGTATAAATTCCCCTTAATCTTGGTGAATTATTTTTTTTGGTAAAATGTTGTCATATTATATTGGCTAGAATTTTGTTGCGGATTTTTGCATCAATGCTCATGAGGGATGTTGGTCTTTAATTTTCTTTTTTTGTGGTGTCTTTACCTGGTTTTGGTATTAGGGTTATATTGGCTTCATAGGATGAGTTTGAGAGTATTCCATCCTTTTCTCTGCTTTGAAATACCTTTAGTAGTAGTGGTGTTAACTCCCGTCTGAAAGTGTGGTAGAATTCTCCAGTGAAGCCATCCGGGCCAGGGCTTTTTTAATTGGGAATTTTTAAATTACCTTTTCAATCTCTTCTTTTGTTAGGGGTTTATTTAGTTATCCTATCTCTGTTTGTGTTAGTTTAGGTAGGTAGTGAGTTTCTAGAAATTTGTCCATTTCTTCTAGGTGTTAAAATTTGTTAAGAGAACAATTCTTCATAATATTCTATTATGATTCCTTAATTTCAGTTGAGTCTGTTATGATCTCACCCATCTCATTTCTTATACCAGTTATTTGCTTCCTCTCCTGTTTTTCTTGTCAGTTTCGCCAGTGATTTATTAAGTTTGTTGACCTTTTCAGAGAACCAGCTTTTGATCTTGTTAACTCTTTCCATTGTTTTCCTATTGTCTATTTTATTTAATTCTACTCTAATTCTTATTATTTCCTTTCTTCTGGTGCTAGAGGGCTTCTTTGCTTCTCTCTTTCTACTTGTTTGAGTTGTAGTGTTAACGTTTTGATTCAGGTCCTTTCTTCTTTTTGGATGTGTGCATTTATTGCTATGAACTGACCTTTGAGCACTGCTTTTGCTGTGTCCCAAAGGTTCTGGTAGGATGTGTTTTCATTCTTGTTTGATTCTATGAATTTCTTTATTCCATCCTTGATTTCTTGTATAATGCTGTAGTTTTTGAGCACGGTGTTGTTCAGTTTCCATGTGTTTGATTTTTTTTCCTTTTTCTATTGTTGATTTCTACTTTTATGACTTTATGGTCAGAAAAGATGCCTTGTAATATTTCGATGCTTTGGATTCTGTTAAGGCTCGCTTTATGGCCTAAAATGTGGTCTGTTCTGGAGAATGTTCCATGTGTGTTGGAAAAGAAAGTATACTTGGCTGCTGTTGGGTGCAGTGTTCGGTATGTGTCCATGAGATCAAATTGGTGATTGTAGCACTTAGATCTCGGTGTCTTTATTGCACTTCTTTCTGGATGTTCTGTCCTTCACCGAAAGTGGTGTGTTGAAGTCTCCTACTACTATTGTGGAGCTGTGTATCTCTGTTTTCAGTGCTGTTAGAGTTTGTTTTATGTATCTGGAGCTCTGTCGTTAGGTGCGTAAATATTTTTTATAGTTATGTACTACTGGTGTATTGACCGTTTAATCATTAATTAGTGCCCTTATCGTTTGTGATGGATTTTACTTTAAAGTCTATTTTGTCATAGATTAATATTGCCTGCTGGTTTTTGAGTGTTGTTTGCTTGATATATTTTTTTCGCATCCTTTGAGTTTTAGTTTGTTTGTGTCTTTAAGTCTAAAATATGTCTCTTGTAGACAACATATAGTCAGATCATGTTTTTTTAATCCATCCTGCCACTCTTTGTCTTTTTATTGGTGCATTTAGTCCATTTACATTCAGTGTAATTATTGATAGGTATATGTTTAGTGGTGTCATTTTGATGTTTCTGTGTGTGTGTGTTGTTCACAGCTTCTTTGTTCCACTTAATTTTCTTTGCTCAGTCATTTTTCTTCATGTATTTTCTTTTCATCTTTTTCATTGTTGTTGATTTTGTATTTGCTGCGTCTTTATGTTTTTCTAGTTTTTTATTTTGACTTGTAGGATTGTTAGTTTCCTTTGTGGTTGCCTTAATATTTACCCCTATTTTTCTAGGTTTAAACCAGTCTTTTATTTCTTTATATCACCTTGACTTCTCTTCATATGCAAAGTATATGTCTACATTTTTTAAGTTCCTCTTTTTTGTTTTAGTGTTGTCATCTTTTACATTTGACATCTGTTTTACTATTTTCAGTGTTTTATCTTGGATTTATTTTTGTGACTTCCCTATCTGGTTTGATATCTGGTTGCTGTGCCCTGTGTTCTAGTCTTCAGTTGTTATCCGCCGTTAATGATTTTCTAACCAGAGGACTCCCTTTAGTATTTCTTGTAATTTTGGTTTGATTTTTGTAAATTCCCTAAACTTCTGCTTATGTGGATATGCCCTAATTTTGCCATCATATTTGAGAGACAGTTTTGCTGGATATTTCATTCTTGGCTGGCATTTTTTTTCCTTCAAGGCTTTATATATGTCATCCCATTGCCTTCTTGCCCTCATGGTTTCTGCTGAGTAGTCCAAGGTTAGTCTTCCTGACTCTCCTTTGTAGATGACTTTGTTTATCCCTAGCCACTCTTAAAATTCTCTCTTTATCTTTGGTTTCAGCAAGTTTGATTATAATATGTCTTGGTGACTTTCTTTTGTGATCCACCTTATGTGAGGTTCGATGAGTATCTTGAATAGATATCTTCTTGTCTTTCACAATATCAGGGAAATTTTTTGCCAACAAATCTTCAACAGTGCTCTCTGTTTTTTCTATTATCCGCTACTGTTCTGGTATTTCAGTCACTCGTAGGTTATTCCTTTTGATAGAGTCCCACATAATTCTTAGGGTTTCTTCATTTTCTTCAGTTCTTTTTTCTGATTTTTCCTCAAATAAGTTGATGTGAGGTGCTTTATCTGCAGTCTCACTAGTTCTGACTTCCTTGCCTCAGTTCTGCTCCTGTGACTTTCTATTGAGTGGTCTCATTCTGAAATTTTATTGTTAATCTTCTGCATTTCTGATTGCTGTCTCTCTATGGATTCTTGCAGCATGTTAAATTTGTCCTTATGCTCTTCTCTAATCTTCTTTAGTTCCTCTGTTGCTTTGTCCGTATATTCCTTGACTGGGAGTTCCTCTATTGCTTTGTCTGTATATTCCTTGGCTGGGACTGTGTTTTGCCTGATCTCTTGAAGAGTTGTGTACATTAATCTTTAGTATTCTGCCTCTGGTAATTCCAGGAAATTTTCTTCCTCTGGAAACTTTATTGTTTATTTTTGGGGCTTACTGAAGCCGTCATGGTCTGCCTCTGTATATGATTTTATGTTGACTGTTGTCTCCAAGCCATCAATAAGTTACTATATTTATTTATTGTTTCCTTACTGTGTCCTAGCTTCTTTTTTTATTTTGTTTTGATATGCCCAAATAGGCTGCTCGTGTGAGCTAGCCCGAGCACTGGTGCCCCTGAAGCTTCAACATCCTGCCACAAGGAGGCCAGAGCTGCTATTAAGTATGTAAGCCCAGGAGTCCATTCACTTCTCCTGTATGGATTCAGCTCAGGTGTCCAGGTCGTCGGCCACTAAATTGGTAGTGCAGGCTCTCACGTAGAGTCCTAGACAGGCGTGGGTGTTTGGTGTAGGCACAGGCAGCTGGCTGCAGCAGGGCATCACACGCTGAGGAAGGCAGTTGGCTGATGGCCGCCCTCGGGTTTCCGGGAGGAAGGTGTGACCCTGTTCCCTAGATCTCTTAGGTGGGTGGATTTTCCAGCCTGACTGTGAGCACCCAATGCTGTTGACTGTAAGTACTAGGGGTATAGTTATTCTTGGAGCCCTGTTGCGGGTGGCTAGGTGGCATGGGTGGAGCCACCTGTCCTCAGGCCCCCAGTGTGGGCAGGCGAGGAACCTGTCCAGTGGGCAGAGCAGTGTCAAATGTCACAAACGTGCCACCCCACAGCTGAAACAGTTTAAGTCAGACTTCAGGTATATACGCTGTTGTACTGTGGTAACAAGGGCCTACTCTGTTGAAATGGGCCCACACAAGACTATGCAGGGGTGAAAGGCATTGAAAGTCCATGGACACCTCATGCCAGTGTCTAGGCAAAGGAGCTTTGCCTACCCTGAGTTCCTGGCCTAGGGAAGCAGGCAGATTATTTTTTCCCTGTTTGTCAATTTGTTCCCTCTCCAAGGCCGGGAGAATGGCTCAGGGTATGTGAAGGGTCATACTTCTGGCCCAGGGTACACAGCAATTGCTGAAGCCGGACCAGGTCCCGATGCAGAGCAATGATGGAGGAGGTAAACGGGAAAGAGGTTTTTCTCAAAGGGGGTGTTATTTGATCTGCGTGGTAGGCCAGATGCGAGTACTTATCTTTCACCGGCTCAGTGCTGCTTTTCACTTGTTCTGGATACTCGAGTAGACTCTTGGCCGCTAGGCCTCTCCCAATATGGTGGACGCCTCCTGAACGCCACTGCTTGCCTCACCGCACACGCGAGGCGATCTGGCCTGAAGGGTGCTGGTTCCTGCTAGGTCAGGTCTGGCAACTCCTCGTTGCTTCTGAACCGTCTCTCCCTCCCCCGCCACTCAGTCGGATTTCTCAACTTTGCCTTTGATGTTTATGTCTCTTAGACTGTCATATATAATCAATTCACTTGTTTTTTTGGGTGTTTGTTGTGAGAGGGAACATAGGAAGCGTTTGACTACTCTGCCATTTTGGCCCTGCCCTCCTACACTGAATTTTTATTATTTTTAATGTTGAGTGTTTAGGGAATCAAAAAGTGATACCAATTATTTTAATTTTCATTTGATGAATTGTCAAGGTATCAGAGTAGTATTTCTTCTTGTGGATTGTTTGTGCTTTTTGCTCCTTTGTCTCTTAAACTGGAGGGTCTTAAACTGTTAGATTTTCTGATTTTACTAGTTCTTTAAATAATGATACTAATCATGGGGATGATGCATCCTTCCGTTGTGCATTGGGGTTGCCGTGAATTGGGAGCTTTCTGTATGGCAGCTAATAACAGCAACAACAGCATACAAGGGTATTTTTTCACTTTGCGTTTTAGTTTTAGTTACTTTAAGAAAATACGTAGTATTCAGAGACACATGTTCATGCTTTATAGTTTTCTTGGGGGTTAGTCAGAGAAACAAGCTGAATGAAAAATAATTGAATCCTTTTAAAAATGTATTTCTCAGTAGCTAGGTTACAGGATCATGAAACCTTGTTTGTCTCTATTCGTAATTACAAAGGGAGACTGTAATACGATGATCTGAGATGCCAGATAGAAGAAAAAAACAAGACATTGAAGAAGCAAATATAAGGATACAGCTGGGTCTGAAAATGAAATAACAAGTTTTCATCCCTTAACAGTAACATCCTATTTAAAAGAAGAAAAACCGAACCCGTTGTTTTTGAGTTGAGTGTGACTCATAGCGACCCTGTGTAGGGCCAGGTAATACAAAAACATGAAATAGTGTCAAAAACAAATTAGAAACAGAGCATTGAGCAACAAGTTCTAATTTCAAATAGTCTGCTACTTCTGATTTTTCTCAAGCCATAGAGTTGTAAAATATATGGGGTGTCATTTCATCCCCCTTCTCCTTCCTCATAGGTAAAAAATTTTTCCGTTACAAGTTGAAAGCTTTGCCCTATTCTAGAGCTATGATCACCCAAATTCCCGGTTAACATGTGACTTCTTTTTATAGGGCTATGTCAAGAACCTTTTGAATCTACCACATCTTCCTCACAGTGACAAGGACAGAAAGAAATGTATTTTAGCTGCTAAAAGTCTGAGTTCAAGTAGGCTAATGGATTGATGTGTGCTTTTTGATCCTGGTGCCATTAATAGATCATTTATAAATGTTTAAAAACAACTGTGATAATTTGTTTATGAATTGATTTTAGCTTATTGAAAGTGCTGAATACTGTATCACCTCAGTTTTGTTGGGTTTTCTTAACATAAACATTTGTTCGGGGTTTTTATCTTTTGACTCTTGGTGATCTCTTTATGCCTTACGTAAAGAACAGCTTTTTTATTGTAATTTATTGTTTAAATGTATTCTAGTTCATTTACTTTTATAAATTCTCAGTTTTATCCTACTTAATGTAGCATTGTTTCTTTTGTTTATCTTTAAATATTTTGGAAAATTTCAACTATATAAAAATAAACAATAATGAATCTCTCGTATGCATCATCCAGCTGCAAAGCATTATCATCTCATAGCCAGTCATTTCATATACTTCCCATGGGTTCCCTCTTTTGTATTATTTTGAAGCAAATCCCAGACATATCATTTCATCTGTACATATTTTAATATATATCTCTCAAAGATAAGGACTCTTTTCTGTAACATAGCCAAAATACCATTATTGCGCCTAAACACACACACACACACATTCTAATTCCTTAATGTCATCAAATATCCAATTACTGTTCAGAATTGGCTCATAGATTTTTCTTTTTTAATCTCTTTTAAATTATAGGTTCTTATTTGTCTTTCCCTAGTGCTCTCTCTCCCCCGTCTCTATTTTTGTCTCTCAAGTTCCTTTTTCTTGGAGAAACCAGGTTGTTGGTCCTGTATCTTACAGTCTGATTTTACTGAGTGCATCTTCATGTTGTAGTTGAGCATATTTTTCTATCCCTTGTATTTTTTGTAAATTGATAGTTAGATTTAGAACAGGGATTGGCAAACTTCTCCTTAAAGGGCTAAGTAGTGAATATTTTAGGCTTTGGGCCCATATGGTCTCTGTGGAACCTCGTAGCCCTGTGGTTGTAGTGCAAAAGCAGTCATAGACAATAGACAAATTTCCCAATAACACCTTGTTTACAAAGACAGGTAATGGGATTGTGAGGCTATAGTTTGTCAGCCCCTGATCTAGAAGATTTCAGATTTAGCTTTTTCTTGCTGCTTATTTGTTTTTGCAACACTCTTATATAGATGGTGGTATGTTTTTCAGTCAGGAAGTTTATACTGTCTGTCACTTTTTTTTGTGATGTTAACTGTTTACTCAATGCCTGATGCATTATTTCTATAGGAGTTGCAAAATGCTGCTATTTTACCATTCCCTCTTCATTTATTAGCCAAATTGTTCCGTATAGAGAATTTTTGTCTTATTTTCTGTTCAGTTACCCAGTGGTACTGTTCCTACAAGAAAGGCAGATGCATGCTTAATTTTTTTAATTACCAATTTTCAAAACAATAAGTTTATTAGGTCCTTCAATGGAGACCAATTAGCTGATTTTAAAATATCATTGTGAACTCATGGGTTTAAACATATTTGATGTGTTTGATTCTGTTGAAATTATTCTTCTTACTGATGCTTAAATCGCCCACCTTTAGCCAGTGGCTGCCTCTTCAAGTTGACCTGGCCTCTGAGTTCTTCTAAATATGTGTTTCATCATTTGATATTCTCATGCTGTGCTGTTTTTGTAAAATCTTTTTGTGTGTTTTTTTTTTTGGGGTGGGGGGAGGAGTGTGATTTCTGTTGCCCTTTTTTTTTAAATTATTTTTGTTGTTGAGAGTATACACAGCAGAACATACAACAATTTAACAGTTTCTACATGTATAATTCAGTGACAATGATTACATTCTTCAAGTTGTGCAGCGATTCTCACTCTCGTTTTCTGAGTTGTTCCTCTGCATTAACATAAACTCATTGCCCCCTAAGTTTCCTGTCTAATCCTTTTCCAGTCTAAGATCAAATTGCTGTTGTCAGTTTGATCCCACATAGATAGATCTTAAAAGAGCACAATGCTGAAGGCTAGTTAAATTTATTGTTTTGTTTTAAGAAGACTTCAGGGGGTATTTTTGGTTAAGGTTTAATGATTATCTCAGGGCAGTAGTTTCAGGGATTCATCCAGCTTTCCATAGCTCTAGAAATTCTGGATTCCATGAGAATTTTAAATTCTATTCTGCCTTTTCCCCCTTTTGATCAGGATCCTTCTGTTGAATCTTTGATCAAAATGTTCAGTAGTGGTAGCCGGGCACCATCCAGTTTTTCTGGGCTGATGGCAAAGAAGGCAGTTGTTCACAGAGGCAATTAGCCAGGCCTTCCCTTTCCTCCTCCTATTCTTGACTCTCCTCCTTCTGTTGCTCCAGGCAGTAGAGACCAATTGTTGCGCCTTGGAAGCTTTTGACCCCAGGCACTATGCAGTGTACCAGGAGTTAGAATAAAAGCTTTAAACAGGATATTAGGCCAATTAACTAGGATGTCCCATGAAACCAGGACCCTGAATCTCCAAACCAGATCACGTGAGGTGTGTGTTTGTACATAAGCAGACTCAGCAGCTACTCTTTTCTTTTTTTCGTTTTTGTAAATACATCTGTCACAGAACTTTTGCCAGTTCAGCTTTTTACAGGTGTACAACTTATTGACAGCAATTACATTAATTGGCTGTGCAACCCTATCCTTAACCAGTTTAATTTTTCCATCACTGTCAATCAAAACTCAGTACCCACCAGCAATAACTCCCTCCTTTCCTTTTCTTTCTGCCGCTGGTAACCACAAGAAACTTTGGTCTCTATACGTTTGCCTGTTCTTGTTTTTTCATATAAGTGAGTTCATAAAATATTTGGCCTTTTCTGACTGACTTCTTTCAGTCAGCATAATGTCTTCTAGCTCCATCCATATTGTAGCATGTATCAAGACTTCATTTCTCTTACTTGGATGAGAAGTATTCCATTGTATATCTGTACCACATTTTGTTTATCCATTCATCCATTGTCTGTTGACCTATCTTTAAGTTCACTTATTCTTTCCTCTGCGGTGTCAAAGTCTGTCAATGAGCCATCAAAGAAATTTCTTATCTCTGATAACATTTTTTTTTTATTTTTAGCATTTCTTATCAGCTGTTTTTTTGATCACTAACATTTTGCTGAAATTCACCATCTGCTCATTCATGATGTCTATATTTTGCGTTAGACCCTTCAACATATGAATCATATTATTTTGAAGTAATTGTTTGATAGTTCCAACACGCAGATCTTTTCTGGGTCAGGTTCTCCTGATTGCTTTGTCTCCTGGCAATGGAATTTTTTTTTAGGGTGTGCCTCTCATATTTTTTGATTGAATGCCAGACATCTTATGTAGAACAGGCGAGACGAAGATAGGGTGACCAACAGTCATGGTTTGCCTGGGACTGAGGGATTTCCTCAAGCCTGGACTTTTAGTTTTAAAGTCAGGGCAGTCCTGGGATAACCAGGACAGTTGCTCACCCTAGACTGAAGCACATAGTATTTATTCCTGGAAATGGCCATGCTTCTTTCAGGCAGTTAAGTGTGGGGGATTGAGTCATTCTAGTCAGGAGTTGAGCTGTCTTTGAGTTGTGTTGTTGCGCTGAATTAGTGTAACAGGCACCTCTGATCTAATTCTGGTGATCTAATTCTGAAAAGTCACAGCCTTGAAAACCCTATGGAACAGTTCAGCTCTGCGCACATGGGGTCGCCATAAGTTGGAGTCAACTCAATGGCAACTAAAAACAACATGCCTTGTGCTTAGGTTAGAGGCTAGAGTATTTGAGGATTTCATAATATTTGTGCTCAACCCTCAGCTTTCAGCGATACCTGTTCAACCTTGCTCTTCCCTATACTATACTTTTGTCCCTCTTCTAGTGTTAGGGTGTTATTGTTATCTGATTGTGAGGGCTTGGGAGTTTCTCTGTAATTTTGGTCCAACCCCAGTATTTGGTAGGCCCTGTGTTACATCTGTGGAAGGTCTTGAGAAACAGAGTTTAGTGCCCCTCCCCCAGCACTGGAATACCTCTTATAGTATTGTTACAAATCCTAGGCTCAGGAATTTTTCCTTCCCCACCCCTCACACAGCACTCTTGTTTCTCTGCTGGGTTCAGTAATTCATTGCAGTGACCACCCGGAATGTAAAGACCATACTCATATTATGGGGTTTATTATTAGGGAAGTAACAGTTACAATTCAGGCTCAGGAACACTCAGGTTACAGTTTTTCTTTCATCAGGACAGCCTCTTCCAAACCATGCTGGTGCTTGCACACCTCTTCCTGGCCCTAGGCTTCTCCCCAGAGGCACTAAGCTTTCTCTCTGTGTGGGCTGGGAAGCCAACCACGCCTTCTATTGCTGTTGGCTCTGTCCTGCCACCACTTCTCACCATCTTAAGGGTTACAGCTTGCGCTCTCTCGAGCTCTCTCTTCCTCTCTCTCTGCCTCTCTCTCAGTCTTCTGCTTCCAGGAGCTTCTCAGCACAGGGATCCTGGGTCCAAAGGATGCACTCTCTGCTCCTGGCTATTCTTCCTTGGTGATGCTAGAATTTTCCTCTCTGCTCTGGAATTGACTCTCTTTTAAGGCAGAACTGACCAACCCTCTTGTTGGGCCACAACCACATTATTACACAGTCCCACCCAATCACCTGGGTGGGAGCCACAAGACCATTGCTAGAAAGGCCACATAGATGTAATCAATCATGTTACATGTGCCTTCCCCAAGGCTGAAAGATTTTTTTCCTTTGTCCTTGGCAAAGGTCTTGGCAAGGGGACTTCATGTCTTTCCCTCAGTGGTACTTGATCCTCTCCTTCATGCCTGCACCATCAAGGGAGGTTCTTTCTGGTTTGTCTCCATGCCTTCAATTTTCCCTATGAATGCCTTGTGAAAATCCATGGAAAAGAACTCTTGAGTAAATTTGAACTCCTGTCTGTGGTTCTCAGTGATTCTGTACTATCACAGTAACTCACAGTCAGACTTCAGCAATTTGTTACAATTTTAGCTGATTTCTTCTTGACTGCTTGCATGGGAACCTAGCTTCCTCTCATGTTCTACCATTGGCGGATAGATAGTCTGAGCATTGAGTGATAGTCACTCCTTCGTGGGGGAGAGTATGTCTCCCCTTGAGTTCAGTTATTTTAGAATGCTTTCCTGAATTTTGCCATATAAAATGTTATTGTTTCAATTTGCTTTGTCCTTTTTTTTTGTTTTTAATCTACTTGATCATTTGTAGGCTAAAACATGTATGTTAAATTCTTCCATGATAAATGTTTGATCCTTTCTTCTTTTAATTTGAACAGAGGTTTTCTTATTTTGTGTATCCAGGTTGGTTTGTTGTAACTTGGGATTTTACTTTTTTAGAGGTATAAAATGATTTTTGTTAATTTAATTCAGTATGACAGTCCTTGTTTTTCAACAAGAGAGCTGAAATCATTTACTCAACTAGATATTAAGCTTTTTAGGACGCAACTATATCCTTGTAAAATATTGCAAAATAGTGTTATTGGTACCACAGTGCAGAGTGCATGAAATCTCTCTCAGAATGCATGTAGTCCTGTTGAAGTTGGCTTGGTTATACAGTTTTGAAATTGGATTCTGTTTAGGACGTGTATCACCTGATTGTGTGCAGTCTAATATTCATTTTTGTATGTTCAGCTTCCAGTCAACTGATAATTTTTTTTGTTGTGAAAATATATGCAACAAAACATTTGCTAATTTAAAATTTTCTAATATATAATTCAGTGACTTTTTTACATTCTTCATGTTGTGCAGCTGATAAAGTTAGCAACAGATAATTTTATTCATTATACACTGATACTCATAGATTGCCATTTATGTAACTAAGTCGTTTATCACATGAACAGCCATGGTTTTGAGTTATTAAAAGGTAGTACTTGTCTATTAGCTATTTTCACCTAGAAATGGATCATTGTTCATTGATCTATACCTTTTGGGGCATTTCTGACCTATTTATTAGCTAAAATGTCTTCCTTCTACACCAGCATGTCAGGTTGGCAAAGCAGAATGACAGCCCTTGTGGGATTCCTTGGGAATTTTTTGTAGATAGATAGAGTGGCCTGAATCTTCCTTACTCATAAAGGGGTGCCTTTTGTCTCTTAGGGGCCAACTTCCTGTATCAAGTGCCCTTATATACGCTTATCCCAGCAGAGAACGAAGATAAACCTCTTTTTTACACATTTTTTACAGGGATTATTTCAATATTGATGAGGAAGTTTTAAAGAATGAGATATGGTATATCATATATTAGCTCCTGGCCTCAGTGCCTTTGAAGAGTCTCCTTAACATACAGGTTTTTCAAATCTAAGTAAGGCAGTGCAAAATTGTTACTAGTACTATGATCTGTATGTTTGTTGTTTAGTGTTTTCATGTTTGCAAAAATTAGGTTACTGTCGGAAAAAAGGAATTCATTGAAGCAGAGTAGGTTAGATAGTAAACCTGATCTTGACTTCTGAAGATAATTGTAAAATTTAGATTCATACTAAGCACTTCCATGATTTTTGTTTTTTTGTTTGTTTCTCTACCATAAGACTTGCTACATTTGTGATGAACAAGGAAGAGAAAGCAAAGCGGCCACTGGTGCTTGCATGACGTGTAATAAACATGGATGTCGACAGGCTTTCCATGTAACATGGTAAGTATATCCCAACATTGAACAGCGCTGAAATTGGCAAATATCTTACATAAAAGTATAAGTTAAAGATTTAATTAGATACACAAATATTATTTACAGTAAATCTTATTGGGATAATTTTTATGTTCAAATTTACTTATTTGTAATAAAAATGGTTCTAATAATTGAGTATATTTACCAGAGTGAATTTGCAATCCGTGTGCCCTGGTGTTCTAATTTCTTATTCTCTGTATGCTTCAGTTTCATCTCATGTAAAATATTAACATGGATTACCTGCCCTTTGATTTGTTATTAGGATTAAATGAGCTGATCTAGGTAAACTTAGTACAGTGCAGATCCTTTTTTGGGTATGGGTATATACTAATTCTGTATTTTTGAAATGTTAAAAGTGAAAGGTCAAGTTCATAAGATGATGATTTTAAACTTTAGTGCTTTTTTAAAATATAAATATCGTAACATTAAATTTCAGTTCTATTTCTTCCATTGTTTTTCACTGAAAAGTAACTTAAAAAGATGTTGCTTTCCTTGGGTTCATTTGTAAAGTGAATATTCTAAGATAGTGTAATTTAAAATATATACTTAACAGTTCATAGTAAATAGTGTATATTGGTATACTTATAGTGAAAGAAAATGCCTACTGTATTCTAACTTGAAGCATTTAGAGTTGCAAAATTAGTCCTGGGTGAATGAACTTTTCCTTTCACCACTGTGTAATCTGCATTCATGGATTAAATATCATGTCATTTTATCCCTTTAGAGGCATGGTCTTTCTATCTTACCTGTGAAATAGATTGCAAAAGTAAAATCGTTAATTGTTGGCAGGGGTGGGAGGGGGAAGAATTTTCCTTAAAGAATGCCTTGCTGCCAAGTCAGTTCCAACTCATAGCAACCCTATAGGACAGAACAGAACTCTGCCCCATAGGGTTTCCAAGGCTGTAACCTTTATGGAAGCAGACTAGCCACATCTTTCTCCTGTGGAGCAGCTGGTGGGTTTGAATTGCTGACCTTTAGGTTAGCAGCTGAGTGCTTAACTACTGCGCCACCAGAGCTTCTCATCTTAAAGAAACTTAAGTCTATTTGGTGACACAAAACACGCATAGCAATTATTTATCCTTGATAAAGATGGTTGAAGAGTTCGTTTTAAACCATAAATATAACTTTAAAAAATATCAGGTGCAGGCTGGGGTGAAATGTATTTGACTACAGCTTTTCATATTTCCTTTTTGTCCTAGGGGATACATTTTATTACATATCCGATATGCTTGGAAGTAGATTTTATTTGTTTATATATACTGGGGTTTGAATTTTTATTGCTATACTTGGCTTTTATTTTTAGTGCTCAGTTTGCTGGACTACTTTGTGAAGAAGAAGGTAATGGTGCAGATAACGTCCAGTACTGTGGCTATTGTAAATACCATTTTAGTAAACTGGTAAGAATTTGTCTTGAATTTAAATATGAAAATTATAATAATTAGTTTTTACAGTAGAGTGATCTTGTTTTATAAAAAGGCAAAATAATAATTCCTTTTTCCCTTGAGATTAAATTTGCTTAGTGAGCTCTTCATTAGAAATTAAAGGATCTAGTAACTTAATAAGATGTTGCTTTCCTTGGGTTCATTTGTAAAGTGAGTATTCTAAGATATTCTAATTTACAATATATGTTTAACAGTTTATAGTAAATAGTGTGTATTGGTATACTTTCAGTGAAACAAAATGGATTTGGAAAGAATTCTTTATACTTCAACATTATTTTCAGTTACTTTGATTTTTGACATTTGAGTATACATTTTGTGATTGTCACTTGTTTATCTTATTTTTTTGCTTCAATATTATTATAAATTTTATTTTTCATTTATTTTTATTTACTGTGAAATAGTAAAACTGAAATAAGGCTATTTTGTAACGTGGTTAAAGACGTTGAGAAAACCTTTTAAAAATTAGCTTTGGGAATTTTTTTTTCAATTTGGTCAATCTTTGCTGTCACACAGTAGCATGAATGATTGAGTTAGTAACATTTGATTGACTGTTACATATTTGTGTCCATGTTCCTTTGAATAATCAATATTTTAATGTCCCAAGTGTCTGTTCCTCAGTCTTTAACCTTATGGATTTGTATACAGAAGGTTTAAGACTTCTTTGTTTTTTTTTTTTTTGTTTTTTGTTTTGAGAGTCTTATTTTTTTTTTATTGTTACCTTTTTATTATGAATGGACCTGCCTGCATCCCTCTTCCTTTCCTCTCTCCCCACTTCCCCTCCCTTTTTTTTTTTTTTTTCTTTTTAAGTAAGTAATATCATTAGAGGCCCCTTTCTCATGAAAGAAGCAGCTAGTGCCTCCAGCATTCTGGTTCCTGCATATGAAATACTTAAAAGAGTATGTATATTTTCTGAAGGCTTTGACTTATTTTAATGACTGACAAAGAGTATTGAAGTGTTTTCAGAGAAGTTTTGAGATTTTTAAAACTGAACGTTTTGTGGCCTGGATGTTAAAAGCATTTCTGAATGTTCATTTTATAAATGAGAGGTGATGCAGATAAAATAGAGAAATAATAAAATGGATTTTCAAGTTTGTGCAAATAGAACTTTCTCATTGCTAGTTATTGACGTGCTGTTACGCATTTGCTAGTTTGGGCAAAAAAATCTGATAATAGGATTGTGTAAACTCTACATTTGCATTTTAATTTGAGCATCTTTTGTAGTAATTTTTGTCTAGTTTATATCAGTTAGTTATGTACCACCAGATTTTAAGCACTCCAAATACTCTTGTCTTCATACTTTTATTATTCAGTAGCGTGAGGATTTTAAACACAAACGTATAATGCTTTTAGTAATGCTTTGTAAAATGCATGGGTCTATTACTGACACTTTTAATTTTTTTCTTAATGAACTGCATAGAGACCAGTTTTTAGAAAACTGTGTGCATTTAATACTAAGAGATTAAAAGGCTTGTTGCTTTTCCTAGTGGCATGAAGTAACTCTTCGAATATTTTTCTATTCTTCTAGTCTTGGCATCCTTCTTCAAGATAGCGTTCTCTTTTGGTCAAAGCTTTTTATTATTATTTTTTAAATTTAAAGCAGACATTGAAACTACATAGTAGCTTATTTGAAAATAGAAAATCTGTTTTCACACATTTTAGTAAATGTACAAAAATATGGCATTAATGTTAAATTTAGGCTTAGATTTTCCTTTATAATTGGATGCATTGGACAATATTTGAATGTTATCTAAACTAGATTATATAGACTGAAATAGTGAGACTTTTTTTTCCTTTAGTAAACTTTTTAAAAATACTTCACACTTAAATTGGTTTAAGCCTAACAAAAAGATTCTTTAAACAAATTTTATATACATATATATATATGTATATATATTTTCTTTTTTAGAAAAAGAGCAAACGGGGATCTAATAGGTCATATGATCAAAGTTTAAGTGATTCTTCCTCTCACTCTCAGGATAAACATCATGAGAAAGAGAAAAAAGTAAGTGGATTTGTTGTTGCTAAATATGTAGCACATCTACTTAATATATATTTTTTCTTTTTTTAGTGAAAATTTAATTCTTGGTAGGTGAATGGACACATTGAAATATAGAAAAGTTCTGACTTTATATTGTAAGAGTATTGAGTCAAGGAGTAAGTTTTTAAAAAATGCCATATTTGTGAATATTGTTCTGCCCATTTCAACTGAAAATTTGAAATACAACTTTCTTGAAAGCATGAGAGAGATTTTTTGCATGTGTTAACTATGGTCATCTTGTGAAATTTTAGGTGACTTCAGCAGCTCTAATAGTTTGTTGCTATATATTGTTAATCAGTTACTTCACATCTAAGTAAATATCTCATCAGCTTTGTCCTTTATAATAGAACAGTTTTGAAGTTCTATTTATTCTTCACAATTTTTTTCAGTAGTGCCAATGATTTATTTTTTCTAACAGGAAAATGTCACACCATTTGTTGAGAATATTTTCTTTTAATTAAAACATTAAAAGCTTGCCTAAATACTAATCTGTCTTCTTCTGACTTGTTTTCTGCTTATGTTTTTACTTACTTTAAGGAATATGATTAATTTTTAGTAGGCTAAAAGTAAGTACTGTAGACTTGTAGTTTTATCATTCCTTAACAACATATTGCCAGTGTAGGAGAAGGATACTACTGTGAAGTGTTTTTGAAGAGGCAAGGATACAAAGAATATGTTCAAATAAACAAGAATGTTATTCTTAAACAGTTGTTATAAACTAGTTTTGAAAATATTTCTGCAGATTGGGTTTAAAAACAAGATCACCTAACATTTTTACTTTTGTGAATACTTGGGATTTGGGAAGGTGACTAAAATGCTAAAGTATAGTTATTCTAAAACATTGTCATTTTTAATGTATGCTTATGCCTATTTATCAAGGTGAACATTTTAAAAACACAGTTTTGAGATGAAGTATATGATTATGAGTGAAATAATAATTTTCCTGTTCTAATTTAGAGCTCTTGTTAGGTTAATTTGATTTTTAATAGATCTTTGGCATCAAGCATATATACTTATCTTGATTTCTTTAACGAAGTGGTTCTGTGATAAAGCAACAGTAGTAGAGTTCTGTCTTACTGTCTATGGTTTATGTTTGGTTTATGGGTGGGAAAATGGCAAATTGGGTTAGTTAGCACTTTTAGCAAAAAGCACCATGAGATTGTATTTAAACTTTTGAAACCGTGAAGTAGGGATTCTTAGGGATCATTATAAATTGTAAAGAGGGAAGTCTCACCATTGATGGTCTTCTGCCATTTCATGAACTTTGTCTTTTTTTAAAGAGATGTTCAATGAATGATGGTATTTATTTTTGGTAACTTCTCTGGCATGTTATTTGAAGGCAAATTATTAAATGTAGTACAGTGTTAAGTTTAGTGCTGATGACTGTATTTATTAATAAAAATGTATATTTTTTTGCTTTAGAAGTGAATTAGGTTTTGCATTTTAAGAGGTTTTTTTCTGGTTGTTGAATACTGAGTTTAAAAATATTATATTTAGTTAGTCAAACTTGTTTAGCTTCAAATTTTAGAAGTTGGTATTTTCATTAGGGTGTAAATAGTATTTAAATTTTACTTTTAGCATATATAAGTTTAGTAGCATTTTTTTGTTGTTGTCAAGCTTTTTTCTTTTAATTGGGCTTTAAGTGAAAGTTTACAATTCAAGTCAGTTCTCATACAAAAATTTATACACACATTGCCGTTTGACCCCTAGTTGCTCTCCTTGTATAGTGACAGCACACTCCTTTCTACCCCGGATTTCCCGTGTCCATTCAACCAGCTCCTGCCTGTCTCTGCCTCCTCATCTCGCCTCTGGACAGGAGCTGCCCATTTAGTCTCATGTATCTACTTGAGATAAGAAGCACATTCCTCACGAGTATCACTTTATGTCCCACAGCCTGAATCATCCCTGGGAATGGGGGTGGCGTTTCTAGTCAGAAAATTAGTAAGAGTTGTCTGTATGGTCCTTTTCTTTTTTTCTTCAATTATTTTGCGGTAACTTCTCACTGCTTGTTGAATCTGCCTATCAGCTTTCGCAAAGTGATCGGTATTTGGGTCTATGTTTTCAAGCAACTGAAGCCCTGGATTTAAGTTTAGAAAAAACTCCAGATAATACTTTGCTGTAAATTTCTTTGACAACTTCTCTCCTTCCTCCTCCTCATTATTTCTTCTTCGGCGTTTCTTTCCTCTTCAAACGCCTTTAAGTCCTAATCTATCTGTGATTTGTGAGCTTTTCCACATTGGTGATATCCAGTTCTAAATTCAGTGTTCTTGAATATGAACAACTTTTCCACCCATCTCTTCCGTCATATTATCCTGAACAAATGCTTGAAGCGTGTCCACATAACTGAGCATTTTTTTCCATATCCCCTGCATGCATTTTCCTGTAACTTTCTCCCAGGAAGATGCAATTTTTCAGATACACCAATGGTTGTAAGTGCAGTTAGTCACAACTTGAATATGTTGTAAGTCAAGGACTATCTGTGTATGGTAACACACTCAGTTCCAAGTAGGTATGCCAGAAATCTATCTGTCCTCTACTACAGTGAGATATAGGGATAAACTCACCCCCTTACTTGTCTTTGGCACCCTGGTGGTACACTGGTTAAGAGCTCGGTTGCTAATCAAAAGGTCAGCAGTTTGAATCCACTGGCCGCTCCTTGGAAAACCTGTGGGGAATTTCTACTTGTCGTGTAGGGTTGATATGAGTCAGAATCGAGTCGAGGCAACAGGTTTGGGTTTTGTTTACTTGCCTTTCAGGAGACCTGGTGGTGCAGTGGCTAAGTGCTTGGCTGCTAACTGAAAGATTGGCTGTGGTTCAAACCCACCAATGTCTCCATGGAAGAAAGATGTGGCAGTCTGCTTTCGTAAAGATTACAGCCTAGGACACCCTATAGGGCAGTTCTACTCTGCCCTTTAGGGTTGCTGTGAGTTGGAATCAGCTCAGCGGCAGTGGTTTTTTTCCTTGGTATTTGTGTTTGGTTCCAGTGTTACTAATAGCTGACAACAGATACAGGAGCTATTGCCAGTACAGACACTGCTAGGGTTGGGTGTGGGTTTTTGGAGACAGGCTTTTTGATTTGTGTTTTGTGAACCTCAGGGATTGATTAGACTTCCTTTTGTTTAGGGCTACTAATTTTTTTCAATAGAATTGGAATACTTTCTTCTAAGGCATGCATATGAATAAAACTCTCAATCACAGACTTGCCATTGCTTTCCTTTTGGAAATCTTTCACTCAAGTTGAAGTTTTAAGTTTCTCCATGTGCAAAGAGGGTAGAGTTTTTTAGGAACAGCAGTTTAGAGCAGCTTGAGTGTGTTTGGTGGGGCTAAAGAGTGATGTGAGATGAGACTGTTTAATTAAGAAGGGGCCAGTTCATAAAGAGTCTTGTAAGGAATTCTAGTTTTTTACATCATTCCAGTTCAGTGAGCAGCCAGAAAGATTTGTGTTTTTTTCCTTAAACTTTTGATATTGCAATAATTTTGGACTTTAAGAATTGCAAAAATACTATAAATAATTCCTGTACACCATTCACTCAGATTCCTAAAATATTAACATTTTACCATGTTAGCTTTATCATGCCTCCCTTACTCCTTTCTTTTTTTTTATTTTATTATTTTTTATTTTTTCCCATACAAAAATTTATACATAGTTATATGACTCTAATTGCTCTCCCCATACTGTGACAGCACACTCCTCCTTTCCACCCCTGATTCCTCATGTCCATTCAACCAGCTTCTAACCCTCTCTGCCTTTCCATCTCACCTCCAGACAGAAGCTGCCCATTGTCTCTTGTATCTCCTTGAGCTAAGAGGCACACTCCTCACGAGTATTACTTTATGCCCCAAAGTCCAGTCCAATCTCTGTGTGAAGACCTGGCCTTGGAAATCGTTTTAGTTCCGGGCTGATAGAGAATCCAGGGGCCATGCTTTCCGGGGTTCCTCCAGTCTCAGCCAGACCATTAAGTCTGGTCTTCTTACTAGAATTTGAGTTCTGCACCCCACCATTCTCCTGCTCCATCAGGGACTCTCTGTTGTGTTCCCTGTCAGGGTGGTCCTTGGTGGTAGTCGGGCACCATCCAGTTCTTCTGGTCTCAGGCTGATGAAATCTCTGGTTTATGTGGCCCTTTCTGTCTCTTGGGCTAATACTTTCCTTGTGTCTTTGGTGTTCTTCATTCTCCTTTACTCGAGGTGTTTGGGACCGATTGATGCATCTTAGATGGCAGACTGCAAGCCCTTAAGACCCCAGATGCCAATCACCAAAGGAGGATGCAGAACATTTTCTTAATAAGCTTTGTTATGCCAGTTGACCTAGATGTCCCCTGACAGCATGGTCCCCAGACCCCTAAACCTGCTACTCTGTCCCTGAAAGTGTTTGATTGTATTCAGGAAACTTCTTAGCTTTGGTTTAGTCCAGTTGTACTGACTTCCCCTGTAGTGTGTGCTTTCCTTCCCTTCACCTAAGATAATTCTTATCTAATATCTGGTTAGTAAATAACCCTCATCCTCCCTCCCGACCCTCGTAACCATCAACGAATGTCTTCGTCTGTGTTTCAGCCTTTTCCTGAATTCTTATAATAGTGGTCTTATACAATATTTGTCCTTCTGTGACTAAATTCACTCAGCATAATGACCTCCAGCTTGCTCCATGTTATAAGATGTTTCATGGATTCATTGTTATTCTTTACTGTGGCATACTATTCCATTGTGTGGCTATACCATAATTTGTTTATCCATTCATCCGTTGATGGACACCTAGGTTGTTTCCATCTTTTTGCTATTGTGAACAGTGCTGCAGTCAACATGGGTGTGCGTATGTTTATTCGTGTGATGGCTCGTATTTCTCTAGGATATATGCAAGGAGTGGGATAGCTGGATCATATGGTACATCTATTTCTAGCTTTTGAAGGAAGCGCCAAATCGATTTCCAAACTGGTTGTACCATTTTACATTCCCATCAACAGTGTATTAGTGTTCCCGTCTCTCCACAACTTCTCCCGCATTTATTATTTTGTGTTTTTTGGGTTAATACTAGCCTTGTTGGGGTGAGATGATATCTCATTGTAGTTTTGATCTGCATTTCTCTCATGGCTATTGATCGTGAGCATTTCTTCATGTGTCTGTTAGCCACCTGAATATCTTCTTTGGCAAAGTGCCTGGTCATATCCTTTGACCGTTTTTTAATTGGGTTTTTTGTCTTTTTGTTGTTGAGGTTTCCCAGTATCTTGTAGATTTTAAAGACTAGATGCTGATAAGATTTGTCGTAGCCAAAATTTTTTTCCCAGCCTGTAGGTTGTTTTTGACTCTCGGTGGTCTTTTGATGAGCATAAGTGTTTGATTTTTAGGAGTTCCCATTTATCTAGTCTCCATTCTGGTACATGTGCATTGTTACCTATGGTTTGTATTGTGTTTATGCCATGTATTAGTGCTCCTAGTGTTGTCCCTATTTTTTCTTCCATGATCTTTATCGTTTTTGATTTTATATTTGAGTCTTTGATCCATTTTGAGTTAGTTTTTCTGCATGGTGTGAGGTATGAGTCTTGTTTCAGTTTTTTGCAAGTGGATATCCAGGTATGCTAGCACCATATGTTAAAGAGACTGTTTTTTCCCCCAATTAACGGACTTTGGGCTTTAGTCAAATACCAGCTGCTCATAGGCGGATGAATTTATGTCTGGATTCTCAGTTCTGTTCTGCTGGTCTATGCATCTGTTGTTGTACCAGTACCAGGCTGTTCTGACTACTGTGGCGGTATAATAGGTTCTAAAATCAGGTAGTGTGAGGCCTCCCACTTTGTTCTTCTT
>NW_004444011.1:6948737-6953303 GCF_000243295.1 Trichechus manatus latirostris | reverse complement strand
TAAGATCATATCATCTGCGAATAGAGATACTTTGACTTCTTCCCTACCAATTTGGATGCCCTTTATTTCTTTTTCTAGCCTGATTGCTCTGGCTAGGACCTCCAGCACAATGTTGAATAAAAGTGGCGATAAAGGGAATGCTTGTGTGGTTCCCATTCTCAAGGGGAATGCTTTCAAAATCTCTCCATTTTGGATGATGTTGACTGTTGGCTTTGTACAAATGTCCTTGATTATATTGAGGAATTTCCATTCTATTCCTATTTTCTTTATCGATTGATAGGATCATGTGGTTCTTGTCTTCTGTTTTATTTATGTGATAGATTACATTGATTGTTTTTCTAATGTTGAACCATGCCTGCATACCTGGTATAAATCCCACTTGGTCATGGTGAATTCTGTTGGCTAGAATTTTGTTGAGGATTTTTGCATCAATCTTCATGAGGGATAGTGGTCTGTAATTTTCTTTTTTTGTTGTGTCTTTACCTGGTTTTGGTATCAGGGTTATGCTGGCTTCATATATAGAGAGTATTCCATCCTTTCTATGCTCTGAAATACCTTTACTAGTAGTGGTGTTAACTGTTCTGTGAAAGTTTGGGAGAATTCTCCAGTGAAGCCATCCGGGCCAGGGTTTTTTTTGTTGGGAGTTTTTAAATTATCTTTTCAATCTCTTCTTTTATTTGGGGTTTATTTAGTTGTTATACCTCTGTTTTTGTTAGTTTAGGTAGGTAATGAGTTTCTAGAAATTTGTCCATTTCGTCTAGGTTTTCAAATTTGTTAGAGTACAGTTTTTCCTAGTACTCTGTTATGATTCTTTTAATTTCAGTTGAGTCTGTTGTTATATCACCCATTTCACTTCTTATATGGGTTATCTACTTCCTCTCCTGTTTTTCTTTTGTCAGTTTGCCTGGTGGTTTATTGATTTTGTTGATCTTTTCAAAGAACCAGCTTTTGGTCTTGTTAACTCATTCAATTGTTTTCCTGTTCTCTATTTCATTTAATTCTGCTCTAGTTCTAATTTTCTGTCTTGTGATACCTGAGGGCTTCTTTTGCTGCTATCTTTCTACTTGTTCCAGTTGTAGGGTTAATGTTTTGATTATAGCCTTTTTTTCTTTTTGGATGTGTGCATTTATTGCTGTAAACTGACCTGAGCACCCAATAGTTACGGTAGGATGTGTTTTTTTTCTCGTTCGATTCTATGAATTGCTTTATTCCATCCTTAATTTCTTCTGTAACCTGGTAGTTTTTGAGCAAGGTGCTATTCAGTTTCCATGTGTTTGATTTTTTTCCCTTGGTTTTTCTGTTGTTGATTTCTACTTTTATGGCTTTATGGTCAGAAAAGATGCTTTGTAATATTGCTTTGCTTTGGATTTTGTTAAGGCTTGCTTTATGGCCTAATATGTGGTCTATTCTGGAGAATGTTCCATGTGCATTGGCTGCTGTTGGGTGGAGTGTTCAGTATATGTCTGTGTGATCAAATTGGTTGATTGTAGCATTTAGCTCTTCCGTGTGTGTGTTGAGCTTCTTTCTGGATGTTCTGTCCTTCAGCGAAAGTGGTGTGTTGAAGTCTCCTGCTACTATTGTGGAGCTGTGTATCTCTCTTTTCAGTGCTGTTAGGGTTTGTTTTATGTATTTTAGAGTCTTGTTGTTGGGCGCATAGGTATTTATTTTAGTTATGTTCTCCTGGTGTATTGACCCTTTAATCATTAGATAGTGTCCTTCCTTATTCTTTGCGGTGGATTTTACTTTAAAGTCTATTTTGCCGGAGATTAATATTGCCACTACTGCTCTTTTTTGATTGCTGTTTGCTTTATATACTTTTTTCCATCCTTTGATTTTTACTTTGTTTGTGGCTTTAAGTCTAAGGTGCGTCTCCTGTAGGCAGCATAAAGACAGATTGTGGTTTTTCATCCAGTTCGCCGCTCTCTGTCTCTATTGGTGCATTAAGTCCATTTATATTCAGTGTAATTATTGATAGGTATGAGCTTAGTGCTGTCATTTTGATGTCTTTTTTTAGTGTGTTCATGGTTTCTTTGTTCCACTTAATTTTCTGTACTTAGTCATTTTTCTAGATGTATTTTCTTTTCATCTTTTTCATTGTTGTTGATTTTGTGTTTGCTGAGTGGTTATATTTTTCTAGTTTTTTATTTTGACTTCTAGAATTGTTAATTTCCCTTGTGGTTACCTTAATATTTACCCCGGTTTTTTTAAGTTTAAACCACTGTTTTCTTTCTTTATATTGCCTTGACTTCCTCTGCATATGAAAAATCTGTGTCTACATTTTTAAAGTCCCTCTTTTTTGTTTTAATGCTGTCATCTTTTACATATTGACATCCGTTTCCCTATTTACAGTGTTTTAGCTTTGATTTATTTTTGTGACTTCCGTATCTGGGTTAACACCTGGTTGCTCTGTCCTGTGTTCTAGTCTTGGGTTCTTACTTGATGTTACTGATTTTCTAACTAGAGTACTCCCTTTAGTATTTCTTGTAATTTTGGTTTGGGTTTTGCAAATTCCCTAAACTTCTGTCTTTCTGGAAATGTCCTAATTTTGTTTTCATATTTGAGAGACAGTTTTGCTGAATATGTAATTCTTGACCTGCACTTTTTTTCCTTCAAGGCTTTATGTATGTCATCCCATTGCCTTCCTGCCTACATGGTTTCTTCTGAGTAATCGAGCTTATTCTTATTGACTCTTCTTTGTAGATGACTTTTCGTTTATCCCTAGCCACTCTTAAAATTCTCTCCTTATCTTTGGTTTTGGCAAGTTTGAGTATAGTATGTCTTGGTGACTTTCTTTTGGGATCTACGTTATGTGGGGTTTGATGAGCATCTTGGATAGATATCTTGTCATCTTTCACAATATTAAGGAAGCTTTCTGCCAACAAATCTTGAACAATTCTCTCTGTATTTTCTGTGAGCCCCTCCTATTCTGGTGCTCCAATCACTTGTATGTTATTCATCTTGATAGAGTCCCACATAATTCTTAGGGTATCTTCATTTTTTAAAATCCTTTTATCTGATTTTTCCTCAAATAAGTTGCTGTGAAGTGCTTTATCTTCAGTCTCACTAATTCTGACTTCCGTTGGCTGAGTTTTGCTCCTCTGACTTTCTATTGAGTTTTCTAATTCTGAAATTTTGTTAATCTTCTGGATTTCTGATTGCTGTCTCTCTATGGGTTCTTGCAGCCTGGTAAATTTGTCATTATGCTCTTCTCTAATCTTTTTAATTTCCTTTATTGCATGTTCTGCATTTTCCTTAATTTCCTTCGTAATTTCTTGAAGAGTTCTGTCTATTAATGTTTTGTGTTGTGCCTCCGGTAATTCCAAGAAATTTTTCTCCTCTGGAAAATTTCTAGATTCTTTATTTTGGGAGCTTGCTGAAGCCATCGTGGATTGCCTCGTTACGTGATTTGATATTGACTGTTGTCTCTGTGCCATCAGTACGTTATCATATTTATTTATTTTATGTTGGCTTATTGTGTCCTAGCTTCTTGTTTTGGTTCGATATGCCCACATAGGCTTGCTCGTATGAGGTAGTTTGATTGTTGGCACCTTTGAAGCTCTAATGTCCCATCACGAGGTGGTTAGATCTCTTACTGGGTATGTGAGCTCGGAAGTCTGCCCCCTCCTCCTGTATGGATTCAGCTCAGGTGTCCAGATAGATAGCCACCAAGTGTGTGGTGTAGGCTGTCACTTACAGTCCTAGACAGGCATGGGTGTTTGGTGTAGGCACAGGCGTCTGGCTGTAGCAGGGGGCACAGTCTGAGCAAGGCAAGGAGCTGATGGCTGCCCCCAAGGGTCCATGAGGAAGGCATGTCCCTGTTCCCTAGAGCGCGTACGTGGGTGGGTTCTGCAGCCGGACTGTGAGCACCTAATGCTGTTGGCTGTAAGGACTGGGGTGCACCTTTCATTCATGGGCCCCTATCGCAGGTGGCTAGGTGGCGTGGGTGGTGCCACCAGTCTTCAGGCCCCTGGTGTGCGTAGGTGAAGACCCTGCTTAATGGGCAAAGCAGTGTCAAATGTCAAGAACCTTCCATCCAAATCTGAAACAGTTGAAGTTAGAGTTCCGGTATATACCCTGTTGTGTGTTGCAGCCCCTCAAACACGGGGCACCATCTGTCGCAGCGGCGGCGAATGTCAGGACGGCGGAGACAGTAACCAAACACAACTCTTACAGAGACGTGGGGCCAGGAGGGTCACTCTGAGGAGTCAACCCTGGCTTCAGTCCCAGGAGTTTGTTTATAGTCAATACAGCAAGCAGTGAAGCAGATAACAGAACATTGGGCTTTGGGTGCGGGCAAGGGAGAAGGAATTCAGGTAAACAAGCCAATCGGTAAAGGGACAGTAGGTTTGGGAAGACAAGTCATGACAAGTTTCAACATGTTGGGGACAAGTCTCAACATGCTGTGCAGCATAGAGGCCTGTGGGGGCTGCAGTTGTCAGTAGTGCAGCCATGTTTAAATGGCAGATATCCCCACATTTCCTGCCTTTTGTTTAGTTAATGAAATAAGAATCAAGAGGGTTTCCACTGGTCCAACAATTGTCCGGTAGGTAAAGTAAAATTTTCTCT
>NW_004444011.1:6945911-6947142 GCF_000243295.1 Trichechus manatus latirostris | reverse complement strand
GTCAAAAAACAAATACAGAATTGATGTTAAGAGTGAGAGACATTTTGCCTGGACAGACATGGAGTAGTCCAAGTAGAGCCACTGGATAATGTTAATTGAAAAGAGGCATTTATTTTAATGATATCCGGAGGACTAGAAGTTATAGCAAAAATGTATGGTTGAGACGTGCATATAAGCACAGAATCGTTATGGTCATGGAGGGTCCATTGTAATTTGGGGAGTGGGTACTTGGCATCCTTTGTCCCCCTCAGAAAGGTTCCTGAACAGAGAGTTCTTTCATAAAAAGGGAGACCTAATCGCCAAGAAAGGATCTTTAATGGGGAAAAATGAGTAGTTGAATAACGTAAGTGAAGAATGGGTCCTGCTAGGCCAGGGTTCCAGGACTTAGAATGTCCTAGGTAATGGCATGGGGTTACCCACTGCAAAGCAGAGCGATTTGGTAATAAAATTAAACCTTGGGGGCCCCAATTTTCTAGTGAAATGTTGAAAGGGAGAGAGTATGAAGAAAAGTTAGCAGTTTGACAAGTAACCCTTCAAGTATTATCGATAGGGTCTGTAAGAGATAGCTGTGGGTGTTGATGTACAGGGATGGAAGGGGATGAGTGAGTAATATAGGCACGGAACGTGCCATTAATGCCTATGGCTTTAGCGAAAAATTGCTTAGAATAGGCTGGTTGCTTATAGGTGCCTTTGTAGTAAATGTAATTCATATACCATTGTTCTAGTATAGGCACGCATGCAGAAGCAGTGCATGGCTGGGTAGTGAAACACAAAGGAAGGGCATCAGCATAGAGTATCCAATTTGTAGAGAGTACAAACCATCCCTCTTCAGGGGAGTTAGTAAGTGGTTTGGAATAGGCCAAATATTGTCCCCTAGTAACGACAGTGTCATTAGAGGAAAGAGGGGGCTCTGGTTCTTCCCAAGTAACTTGGTGGAAGACGGGGGCTAAGAACATGAGCCTAATAGGTGGTTGGAGCAGAGGTTGCTGGTATCTGAGAAAGGAGGTGGAGGAGAACACATACCAAAGTTAGGAATAGATTTTTAGATGTAGGTGGGGCACCTGTAGTTGAGAGGATATGTTCAGCTTTTGAGGTTAGGGCTTTCAGACCTCCGCATGTTACTGGTATTGCAGAGCTCTGTTGTTCATTCTCCTTCCCTGGGGGACGAAAGGTTGGCGGCTGTTGCTGGATCATGATATGGTTTTACTAGTTCAGCGGGAATCCAAAGTGG
>NW_004444011.1:6942910-6943532 GCF_000243295.1 Trichechus manatus latirostris | reverse complement strand
GACAAGTTTTTTAAGGTGTTTTAATTTTTCTTCTTTAATGGGCCACTGCTCAACCCAAACAGGAGGGCCAGGTATCCAGGTTAATTTTAGCAGAGGGTCTGTTTGAGCGGTGGCCCCTACGAAAAATTCTGAGGGGTGACAATTTGAACATTCCATTGGGAGAATAAGTCTTGTCCGCATAATATATAGTAGGTAAAGGAAGGATAAAGGGACAGATAGAAGAGGGCTGTGCATCAGGGCTATAGCAAACAATGGGAAGTGTACTTTGAAAAGGACATTGTGTTCCTCCAGCTCCTGTGAGGGTTTCATCGGTTTGCTTCTTGGGCCAAGAAGAGGGCCAGGAATCAGAGGAGAAGATAGTTACATCTGCCCCAGAATCCACGGGCCCTTTAAACATGCGATCATCGACCTGAACAGTAAGATATGGTCGGGAAGATTGTAACTTAGTATCCCAAAAAGCGTCAGTGCTGCCGAAACCCCCAGCCCGTCTTGGGGTAGTGTGAGCGGAGGGGACTACAAAGGGAAGTAAAATTAGCTGTGGTGTCTTATCAGAGGGAGTAATGTTCCAATAAGACAGACTGGAAACCATGATTTTAATTAGTCCTTTATAATCGGAATCTAT
>NW_004444011.1:6934769-6942275 GCF_000243295.1 Trichechus manatus latirostris | reverse complement strand
AGCATTTTCGTAAGCAAGCTGGAGACAGAGAACTTCAGCCGCTTGTTGATTATCTACCTGTCGGGAAATGGCCCTTTGGAGGCGGTTGATAAAATCAATGTAAGGCTCGTTTGTCGCTTGGCGAATAGTGGCGAATGAGCCGGTGGGTGTTCTGGAGTCAGGGATTTTACTCCAGGCTTTGGTGGTAGCATCGGAGGCTTGACTGAATGCTTGCCTATTCATCTGACTCTGGGCCTGGGGAGTGGAATGATTCCCAACACCCAGGAGCATGTCAAGACTAACAGGAATATTATGGTTAAGATTGTCCATGGCATAAAGGTTACAATGTTCCTTGTATTCTTGACTACATACGCTAAATTGAGCAGGGGTTAAGACTGTTCGCATTAAAACGTTCCAATCCTTGGGGTTCTTTTCTTGTTTTTTTCTTTTGCTTCTACAATTCCTTTTGTAAAGGAACACTGTAAACCATTCTCTATCATGCTTTTATGGAGTTCTTTAAAAACTTGAAAGTTAAGGCCATCGTGACGGGGTGGTCCTGATCCCCGAATGACAGGATAAGTAGAAAACCCCTGTTTCTCACGGCCCTCCTGCAAACATCTTTCCATAAGAGACTCATGTTGAGAGAAATCAGCCTTGGGAGGCGTGGAAAGAGGAGGGTCATAAACATTTTCTTTACTAGGGGAGGGAGCAGAAGGAGCTGCCTGTAGGGGCTGTAAAGCGAGGTGGCAGTGATGCCAAGCAATAAGAACTGAAGCTGGGACGTTCATGTCACAAATGATGTTACCGATAACGTTCCCATGCTTCTACATCAAGGTTTTCCCTCAAGGGATATCAAGGACAGGCAGACTCAATTAAAAGCAGAAGTTGGGTAAGGGCTTCTTCTGACACCTTAAGCTTAGAGGCCTTTAAGAACCCCAACAACTGGGTTTTGTGTTGATGTTGTTCAGGAGAAATAGAATTCCCCATAGCGAGGAGGAATAGGAAAATGAAGAAAAGAATGATAGGAAATCTCCTGGTCTGAAGCCTGAAATCCCTTGAGGGAGCGTAGGAGAAAGCCCTGCTGGGAAAGTTCCGCCCGTGGAAAAACCCCACCACTCCCGGGGCTGTAAGAGCAGCCTGAGATGGATGCGTCCTGTACTTACCACCTTCATGGATTGAGTGTGAGGATGTCTACAGTATCCTCACATGGGGCAGCATCTGTCGCAGCTCCTCACGCGGGGTACCATCTGTCGCAGCCCCTCAAACCCGGGGCATCATCTGTCGCAGCGGCGGTGAATGTCGGGACGGCGGAGACAGTAATCAAACACAACTCTTACAGAGAAGTGGGGCCAGGAGGGTCACTCTGAGGAGTCAACCCTGGCTTCAGTCCCAGGAGTTTATTTATAGTCAATACAGCAAGCAGTGAAGCAGATAACAGAACAATGGGCTTTGGGTGCGGGCAAGGGAGAAGGAATTCAGGTAAACAAGCCAATCAGTAAAGGGACATTAGGTTTGGGAAAAGAAGTCGTGACAAGTCTCAACATGTTGGGGAGAAGTCTCAACATTTTGGGGAGAAGTCTCAATACGCTGTGCAGCATAGAGGCCTGTGGGGACTGCAGTTGTCAGTAGTGCAGCCATGTTTAAATTGCATATATCCCCACAGTTGTGCTGTGATAATGAGGGCCTACACTGTTGAGATAGGCTGACACAAGTCTCTGCAGGGGGAAAGGCACTCAAAGTCTGTGGATTCATTATGCAAAGGAGCTGTGCCTACCCTGGGTTCCTGCTTTAGCGGAGCTGGCAGTGTATTTTTTTCCTGTTTGTTAGTTTTTTCACTCTCCAAGGCAGGGAGAGTGGCTCCGGGTGGTTGAAGGATCCTACTTCCAGCCCAGGGGACTCAGCAATTGCTGAAGCCAGTCCAGGACCCAGTGCAGAGCAGGGAGTGGGGAGGTAAATGGGAGAGAGGTTTTTCCCTAAGGGGGTGTGTTTTTGATCCTGTGGTAAGCCTTACCATACGCAAGTACTTATCTTTCGCAGATGCAGGGCTGCCTCTCATTGATTCTGGGTGGCTCTGTAGACTCTCTGGCGCTGATTCTCTCCTGGTGCGAAAAACATGCCTCCTGAGCACTGCCTCTTGTCTGCCTCACCTCTCACCCACGAACTACTTAGGCCTGATGGTCTTAGGCTCTTTCCGGGTCAGGTCTGCCAACTGCTCGCTGCTTCTGAACCGTCTCTCCCTCCCCCTGCCACTCTGTCTGGTTCCTCCACTCTGCCTTGGATGTTCAGGTCTCCCAGACTGCCATATATAATCGAATTGCTTGTTTTTTCGGGTATTTGTTTTAAGAGGGTCCACCAGAAGCGTCTGACTACTCCTCCATGTTGCCACCCCTGCCCTTACTCCTTTCTTCCCCACCCATCCATCCGTTCATCAAAATTATTTTTCTGAACCATTAGAGAGTGAATTTCAGACATAGTTCCTCTTTAGCCTAAATAGCTCAGTATGTAGTTTGAATAGAAGAGGTAATATCCTATATGATGTGGAATCCCTTGGGTGTCGGAAGTGATTAAGTACCACTTAACTGAAACGTTGGTGGTTCGAACCCACCTAGAGGCGCTTGGAAGAAACGCCTGGCAATCTGCTTCCAAAAGCATAGCTATGAAAATTCTATGTAACCAGTGCTACTGTGAGACAGATGGGATCACCTTAAGTTATATAGGTTATCCTACATGATTATAGTACGGTTTTCAACATCAGTAAATTAACATTGTTACAGAACTTTTATCTAAACTACAGATGCCATTTAAATTTAGAACCCTGGTGGCACAGTAGTTAAGAGCTCGGCTGCTAACCAAAAGGCTAGCAGTTTGAATCCACCAGCCACTCCTTGGGAACAGTATGAAGCAGCTCTTCTCTGTCCTGTAGGGTCCCTGTAAGTCAGAATTTACTCCACAGCACCATTTTTTTTGTTGTTGTTGTTGGTTTAATGTCTTACTAAGTAGCCCTGGTTGTGCAGTGGTTAAGCAAGCAGCGGCTAACCGGAAGTTTGGTCGTTGGAACCCAGTGGCTACTTTGTGGGTGAAAAGACTTGGTGATCTCTGCCCGTAAAAATTGCAGCCTAGGAAACCCTATGGGGCAGTTTTACTCTGTCATATAGTGTTGCTATGATTTGGCACACATTAACAACAACAATTTGTTACTAATGCATTCCTTGTCAAAAGAAAAAAAAAATTGTTTTCTGGTCCAGGATCACATGTAGTTGTCATGTGTTTGTTATTTTCCCCAGACTAGAGTAGTTCCTTATTCTGTCTTTGTCTTTTATTACCTTGACATCTCTGATCTTTGAATCACTGTTGTTTCAGGTTCTCTGAGATATACTGCCTTAGGGCTTTCTGAGGTCTTCACAATAGATTTTACAGCCGCATCTTCAGTGGCTTGGATTGTACCCTTTTTTGTCTGGGAACTATTTCTTAAATTTTAGCATTATTTGCTGTCTAGAGAGACTGGGAATTTTCAAAAACAGCAAATCTTCATTCTTTTTTGTCAATAGTCTTCTTATAGCTTATCCCTGTATTGTATTTTTACGCAAATAATACATGCCCTCTTCATCTGGTTACTGGACACACGCCCCGCCCCTCGACATACTTTCATAAACTTGCTATGATAATTTTTTTTACAGCAGCACGTGGAAAAGTATCGTGAAGGTGCCTCGCTGGGGTAGGATGCGGCCAACAAACAGAGAAGGCATGAGTTATTTGCATAAAAATACAGTACTTCTATATAATCAGCAAGAAGAAATCGAACTGCACTTCAGCATGCTTCCTGGATATCTCTTTAGTGAAATCATACGATTCATTTAGACACAGCTTCTATTTTCCATGTTACTATAGGCAACAGTGTTGGTAAACTTTCAGTCACCACATAACAAAGACCCGATTTCCTTCAGTCTCTAATTACATTTTCCTTACTTTCCTTTTAGCCCTCAATAGTAGCCACCTAAAGGCCATAAGATTTTTCACTAATAGTCTGAAAGTCCTTCCAGCTTCTATCCACTGTCTGATTTAAAGCAACTTCTGCATTTTTAGTTTTTTTTGTTAAAGTAGCATCCCATTCTTGGTAACAAAATCTATATTCATTACCTGTTGTAGTGTAGGAGCCCTGGTTGCCTAGTGGTTAAGAGCGCGGCTGCTAACCAAAAGGTTGGCAGTTCAAATCCACCAGCTAAACCCTGTAGGGCAATTCTGCTCTGTCCTGTAGTGTCACTGTGACTTGGAATCAACTCAATGGTAACAGGTTATAGTTTCTGTAGGTCAGGAATTTGGGCTTAGCTGAGTATTTCTTGCTTATTGTTTTTCATCAGATTGCAGTTAAGATGTTGGCTGGGCCTGCAGTCATTTGAAGACTAAGGCTGGAAGATCTACTTCCCAGATGGCTTACTCACATAGCTGGCAAGTTGGTGCTGGCTATTGGCAGGACCCTCAGTTTCTTGCTGCATTGATCTTTCCATAGGGCTGCTTAAGTGTCCTTATGACTTGGCACCTACCTTTTCCCCGATGGAGTGATTTAAGAGAGAGCAAGGTGGAAGCTTCAGTTTTTTTTTTTTTTTTTTTTAAATGAACTAGACTCAGAAGTCACATACTGTCAATTTTTTAATATTCTATTGGTTACATAGGTCAGCACTGGTCACTGTGGATGAAAACTACAAAGGTGCAAAGATTATTGCTAGCCATCTTTGAGGCTGGTTACCACACCCTGAGAATTGAGCAGATATCCTGTTTCTCATCTGATTTTCATCCACTCTTCTTAGCATCCATTGATGATTCTAGCCTGAAATAAACAGTGATTGACAAATGGTGATTTTCTAATTCCATCATTCCTTCTGAATCTGTTATTTGGTATTCTCCTGTAAATAAAATCTTCCTTCCCTCCTTTTTTCTATCTCTAATTCCCTCTCTCCTCTGTTTTCCTCAGTAGTGGGGAAGGGGGGGAGTGTAAGAAAGAAATTAAGAAGTACCTATAAATATAAGAGGGAAACTAAGAAAAATTGTTACTTTGGAAGCCAGGAGAAGTAAATATATCAAGAAGGAGGGGCAGTGCTCAGCAGTGTTGTTAGATGCATATGAAAGGTCAAGTAATAATAAGGATGAAGGATGAATGTATGTCCTTTGGATTTAATCCTTAGAAAGTTGTTGATGACCACGGGGAGAAGGAGTTTCAGTGTAGTGGTGGCAGCAGAAACTAATTGAAGTGTGTAGGTGAATAAATGTGTATGAAGAAATACAGATAGTGGGAGTACTGAATTCTTTCAACAATCTCAGTTATGAAGAGAAGGAGAGAAATAGGGCAATAGTTGGATGAAAATGTACGATTATGGTCTAGCAGTGAACAAGAGGAAGAATACTACGTCTTCTGTTTTGGTGCAGAAGGAAGAGAAAAAAAGTATGTAGGTGAATAACTAGGTCACCTAAGTAATAGAGCGGAGAAAATAGGTTTGGGTAGAAACCTATGGAAAACATTGCTATGTAGATTGGGTGTAAGGGTAAGGAGGCAAAAAAGTTGTTTTGAAAAGTGTTTAAAGTAATGGATAATGGGATTTAGGTTGGATAATAGTTGTAGTGAAACTAAGAAGAAGGGCATACAGATTCGGAGCAAGTGTAGGAACAAGGTCCAGCAAGACTCAGTGAGGTTCACAAACCAGTATAGTAAGAGTATGAATGAACTGTAAGGTTATGGAGAAAGTGTAGATCATAGTGGTTTAATATTTCATTTGAGTGTTTTGGGTGATGACAGCATCCAGGTTTTGGGAGACAATTCTCTCACGTTTATGCACATCTTATGAGCAGTGGCCCTGGCTGTCATTGTTCCAGACTACAGCCAAAGGGGGCAGGTGTCCTTACAGGTGTGGACAATATAGAAATAAATCTCCTTCTGTCTGCAGGCGGAGTCCTGGTGGTGCAGTGGTTAAGTGCTTGGCTGCTAATCAAAAGGTTGGCGGTTTGAACTCAGCAGCCACTCTGCAGGAGAAAGATGTGACGGTCTGCTTCTGTAAAGATTACAGCCCTGGAAACTCTGTGGGGCAGTTGTACTTTGTCCTGTAGGGTCGCTATGAGTTGGAATTGACTCAAAGGCAGCAGGTTTGGTTTTAGTTTTTATTGGCAGGTATGCATGCTTACTGTCCAGAATTGAGTTCCCTAAGCTCAAGGCTCTTCCCCTGTTACGTGACCCAGTGTGTGTGTGTCATCTGGCCCACTTTAGTCACCCTGCCTGAGTTGGGACTCAGGGAGCTGGTGCAATGGCTGACACTCTAGCTACTGCTGTACCAGAACCAAACCAAACCTGTTGCTGTCAAGTCAGTTTGAACTCATAGCAACCCTATAGGACAGGGTAGAACTGCCGCATAGGGTTTACAAGGAAGAGCTGGTGGATTCGAACTGCTGACATTTTGGTTAGCAACTGAGCTTTTAACCACTGCGCTATTGCTATAGCTGTGAGTAATAAAGCCCTTTGTGTACTGCGTCTTCTTCCAGCATTCATGAAACTGGTGAATCTGTTGCTGAAAACAAAATCTGAAAATTTACCCCTAAGTTTTCTTCTAAGAGTTTTATGGTTTTAGCTTTTCTGTTTAGGTTATTGATGCATTTTGAGTTAACTTTCATCTGTGGTGTGAAGAATGGGTCTAACTTCATTGTTTTGCATGTGGAAATTCAGTTGTCCCAGCACCATTTATTGAAGAGACTATTCTTTCCCCATTGAATGGACTTGGCACCCTTGTTGAAAATTAGCTCACCATAGATTTATGGTTTTATTTCTGGACTCTCAATTCTATTCCTGTGGTCTATATGTCTATCCATATTCCAGTAGCACTGTTTTGATTACCAAAGCTTTGTAGTAAATACTGAAATCAGAAAGTGTGAATTCTCCAACTTTGTTCTTTTTTTTTTCCCCCAGTATTATAAGGCTCTCTTACAACTACATATGAATTTGAGGATTGGCTTTTTCATTTCTGCAGAGAAAGTCTGTAGAATTTTGATAGGGATTGTGCCGAATGTGTAGATCACTTTAGGTAGTGTTGCCATCATAATAATACTAAGTCTTATAATTCACAAACATGGAATGTTTTTCCATTTATTTAGGTTTTTAAAAGTTTCTTCCAGCAATGTTTTATAGTTTTCACACTCCTAGCTTAAATTTATTTGGGGTATTTTATTCTTTCGGATGCCGTTGTAAGTGGAATATTTTCTTAATTTCCTTTTCAGATCGTTTATTGTTGGTGTATAGAAATACAGCAGTTTTCTCTGTGTTGATTTTGTATTCTGCAACTTTACTGAATTAGTTATTAACTCTAGTAGTGTGTGTGTGTGTATTTTGTGAGATTTTCTATATAGGAACATGTCGCCTGCAAATAAGGATAGTTTTACTTCTTTCTTTCCAACTTGAATGCCCTTTATTTTTTTCTTGCCTAATTTCCTTGGCTACAACTCCCAGTACAAGGAACAGCAGTGGTTAAAAAGAAAGGATTCCTTGTCTTG
>NW_004444011.1:6889806-6928018 GCF_000243295.1 Trichechus manatus latirostris | reverse complement strand
GGTGTTCGGCTGAGTTCTTTATCTCTTCATTTGATGTTCTAGGGTTTCAGGATTGTTGATTCTCTGTTTGGCTTAGTTTTTCGGATCTTTGTTGTGGATGGACGGCGTGGTGCTTCTGCCTAGAGCGCCATCTTGCTGGAGTCTTAAGGGGAAAGTTTTTAGCCTCTCTGCATTGAGTGTGACGTTTGTTTGTGTGATTCCTTTTTCATGTTGAGGAATTTTTCTTCTATTCTTAATTTTCTGAGTGTTTATCCAAAAAGGATGTTCGATTTTTGTCACGTGGTTTTTCTGAGTCAATTAAGATCATCACGTCTTTTTTTTTCCTTGCATTTTATTATGTTTGCTTATGTTGAACCACCTTTGCATTCTTGAGATAAATCCTACTTAGGATGGTTTAATCCTTTTAATAGACTGTTGGATATGATTTGCTAGTATTTTGCTAACAGTTTTTAGATCTGTATTCATAAAGGATATTGGTCTGTACTTTGGATAATGTTGGCCTTATGGAATGTATTAAGAAGTATTACCTCTTCTTCTATTTTTTGGAAGAATTGGAGGAGGATTGGTATTAACACTTTTTTAACTGTTTGATAGAGTTCACCAGTGAAGTGATACAGTCCTAGGTTTTTCTCTTTTTGGATTTTTTTTTTTTTAATTTTACTTTAGTTGAAGGTTTACAGAATAAACTCGCTTCTCATTAAACAATTAGTACACGTATTATTTTGTGACATTGGTTACCAACCCCAAGACGTCGACACTCTCCCTACTTGACCTTGGGTTCCCAGTCCTGTCCCCTCCTGCCTTCTAGTCCGTGCCCCTGGGCTGGTGTGCCCGTTTAGTCTCATTTTCTTTTATGGGCCTGTCTGATCTTTGGCTTCCCCATGTGTCTGTCAGTTTGTCATACTGTGGGGGCTTGCATGATGCTGTGATGCTGGAAGCTATGCCACCAGTATTCAGATACCAGCAGGGTCACCCATGGTGGACAGGTTCCATCTGAGCATCCAGACTAAGACAGACTAGGAAGAAGGACCTGGCAGTCTACTTCTGAAAAGAATTAGCCAATGAAAACCTTAGGAATAGCAGAGGAACACTGTCTGACATAGGGCCGGAAGATGAGGCCCCTGGGTTGGAAGGCACTCAAAAGATAACTGGGGAAGAGCTGCCTTAAAGTAGAGTCGAGCTTAATGACGTGGATGGAGTCAAGCTTTCGGGACCTTCATTTGCTGATGTGGCACAACTCAAAATGAAAAGAAACAGCTGCAAACATCCATCAATAATCGGAATGTGGAACGTACAAAGTATGAATCTGGGACAATGGGAAATTGTCAGAAATGAAATGGAAAGTATAAACCCATCGATATCCTAGGCACGAGTCAACTGAAATGGACTGGTATTGGCCGTTTTGAATCGGACAAGCATATGGTCTACTATGCCGGGAATGACAGCTTGAGAAGGAATGGCATTGCATTCATCGTCAAAAAGAACATTTCAAGACCTATTCTGAAGTACAGCGCTATCAGTGATAGGATAATATCCATATGCCTACAAGGAAGACTAGTTAATACGAGTGTTATTCAAATTTACACACCAATCGCTAAGGCCAAAGAGGAAGAAATTAAAGGTTTTTACCAACTTTTTCAGTCTGAAATTGATCAAAGATGCAGTCAGGATGCATTGATAATTACTGGTGATAGGAATGCAAAAGTTGGAAACAGAGAAGAAGGATCGGTAGTTGGAAAACATGGCGTTGGTGATAGAAATGATGCGGGAGATCGCATGACAGAATTTTGCGAGATCAATGACTACTTCATTGCAAATACTTTTTTTCACCAACATAAACGGAGACTATACACCTGGACCTCGCCAGATGGAATACACAGGAATCAAATTGATTACATCTATGGAAACAGACGATGGAAAAGCTCAATATCATCAGAACAAGGCCAAGGGCCAAATGCAGAACAGACCATAGATTGCTCCTATGCAAGTTCAAGCTGAAACTGAAGAAAATTACAAGTCCATGAAAGCCAAAGAATGACCTTGAGTATATCCCACCTGAATTTAGAGACTATCTCAAGAATAGATTTGACACATTGACCACTAATGACCGAAGACCAGACGAGTTGTGGAATGACATCAAGGACACCATACATGAAGAAAGCAAGAGGTCATTAAAAACACAGGAAAGAAAGAAAAGACCAAAATGGATGTCAGAAGAGACTCTGAAACTTGCTCTTGAACGTTGAGTCGCTAAAGCAAAAGGAGGAAATGATGAAGTAGAAGAGTTGAACAAAAGATTTCAAAGGGCAGCTTGAGAAGACAAAGTAAAGTATTGTAATGACATGTGCGACGAGCTGAAGACAGAAAACCAAAAACGGAAGATCACGCTTTGACTTCCTCAAGCTGAAAGAACTGAAGAAAAAATTCAAGCCTCAAGTTGCAATAGTGAAGGATTCTATGGGGAAAATATTAAATGATGAAGGAAGCAACAAAAAAAGATGGAAGGAATATACAAAGTCATTATACCAAAAAGAATTGGTCAACATTCAGCCATTTCAAGAGGTAGGATATGATCAAGAACCAATGGTACTGAAGGAAGAAGTCCAAGCCGAACTGAAGGCACTGGCGAAAAGGCTCCAGGAATTGACGGAATATCATTTGAGATGTTCAACAAACAGATGCAGTGCTGAAAGTGCTCACTTGTCTATGCCAAGAAGTTTGGAAGTCAGCTACCTGGGCAACTGACTGGAAGAGATCCATATTTATGCCTGTTCCCAAGAAAGGTGATCCAACTGAATGCAGAAATTATCTAACAGTATCATTAATATCACACGCAAGTAAAATTTTGCTGAAGAGCATTCAAAAGCAGCTGCAGCAGTATGTTGACAGTGAACTGCCAGAAATTCAGACTGGATTCAGAAGAGGACGTGGAACCAGGGATATCATTGCTGATGTCTGATGGATCCTGACTGAAAGCACAGAGTACCAGAAAGATGTTTACCTGTGTTTCATTGACTCTGCAAAGGCATTCGATTGTGTGGATCGTAACAAATTATGTATAACATTGTGAAGAATAGGAATTCCAGAACACTGAATTGTGCTCACGAGGAGCTTGTACACAGATCGATAGGCAGTCATTTGAACTGAATAAGGGGATACTGTGTGGTTTAAAGTTAGGAAAGGCGTGCGTCAGGGTTGCATCCTTTTACCATACCTATTCAATCTGTATGCTGAGCAAATAATCCGAGAAGCTGGACTATATGAAGAAGAAAGGGGCATGAAGATTAGAGGAAGACTCATTAACAACCTGCGATATGCAGGTGAGACAACCTTACTTGCTTGAAAGTGAAGAGGGCTTGAAGCACTTACTGGTGAAGATCAAAGACCACAGCCTTCAGTATGGATTACACCTCAACATAAAGAAGACAAAAGTCGTCACAACTGGACCAATAAGCAACATCGTGATAAACGGAGAAAAGATTGAAGTTGTCAAGGATTTCATTTTACTTGGATCTACAGTCAATAACCATGGAAACATCAGTCAGGAAATCAAAAGACACATTGCATTGGGCAGATCTGCTGCAAAAGTTCTCTTTAAAGTGTTGAAAAGCGAAGAAGTCACCTTGAAGACTAAGGTGCGCCTGACCCAAGCCGTGGTATTTTCAGTCGCATCATGTGCATATGAAAGCTGGACAATGAATAAGGAAGACCGAAGAAGAATTGAGGCCTTTGAATTGTGGTGTTGGCGAAGAATATTGAATATACCGTGGACTACCAAAAGAACGAACAAATCTGTCTTGGAAAAAGTACAACCAGAATGCTCCTTAGAAGCAAGGATAGTTAGACTATGTCTTACATACTTTGGACATGTTGTCAGGAGGGATCTGTTCCTGAAGGACATCATGCTTGGTGAAGTACAGGGTCAGCAAAAAAGAGGAAGACCCTCAATGAGATGGATTGACACAGTGGCTGTAACAATGGGCTCAAGCATAACAATTGTGAGCATGGTGCAGGACCGGGCAGTGTTTCATTCTGTGGTGCATAGGGTCACTATGAGTCAGAACCCACTTGAGGGCACTTAACAGCAACAACAACAACAATCTTTGGCTGAAGGGTGAACCTTGGGAGTGACCTCATTACTGAGCTAAAAGGGTGTCTGGGGGCCATACTCTTGGGATTTCTCCAGTCTCTGTCAGGCCAGTAAGTCTGGTCTTTTTTTGTGAGTTAGAATTTTGTTCTGCATTTTTCTCCGGCCCTGTCCAGGACCCTCTATTGTGATCCCTTGTCAGAGCATTCAGTGGTGGTGGCTGGACACCGTCTAGTTGTTTTGCACTCAGTCTGGTGCAATGTGTGGTAGTTGTGGTTCTTTTGAGAAATTTTTGATTACTGATTCATTCTCTTTACTTTTAATAGATCTGTTGGGATCTTCTGTTTCTTCTTTCCTTCTTAAATCTGTTTCTTAAATGGTTTGTTTCTAGGAATTTGCCCATTTCAACTCGGTTACCTAGTTTGTTGTCCTGCAGTTGTTCATATCATTTTCTTATAATCCTTTTTATTTTTGTAAGACTGATAATAATGTCTCCAGTTTCATTTCTGAATTTAGTTATTTTTGTTCTCTCTCTTTTTTGTCAGTCTAGCTAAAAGGTTTGCCAATTTTATTCATAAGTTCAAAGAACCAATTTTTTTCCTAATACTCTGTTGTTTTTCTATTCTGTGTTTTATCTCTGCTCTAATCTTTATTATTCCCTTCCATCTCCTAACTTTGGGCTTAGTTTACTGTTCTTTTTCTAGTCCTTAAGGTGTAAAATTAGGTTATTAATTTGAGATCTTTCTTCTTTTTTATGTGTTTACAAGCTATAAATTTCTATCTGAGAACTACTTTTGCTGCATTCTATAAGTTTTGTTATTTTTGTTTTCATTCATATCAGGTATTTTCTGATTTCATTTGTGATTTGTTCTTTGACCTATTGATTTAAGAGTGTGTGGTTTAATTTGCAACTATTCATGGATTTTCCAGTTTTCCTTTTGTAAATACTTTCTAACTTTATTCCATTATTGTCAGAGAACATACTTTGTATGATTTCAGTCTTTTAAAATTTATTGTGAATTGTTTTGTGGCCTAACACATGACCTATCCTGGAGAATGTTCCACATGGACTTGTGAAGAATGTGTATCCTGCTGTTGTTGGGTGGAGTGTTCTGTATATGTTTTTTAGGCCTAATTGATTTATTATGTTGTTCAGTTCCTCTGTTTCCTTGTTGATCTTCAGTTTCGATGTCCTGTCCATTATTGAAAGTGTAGGGTATTGAAATCTCCAACTATTATTATAGAAGTGTCTATTTCTCCTTTCAGTTTTGTCATTGTTTGCTTCATATATTCTGTGGCTCTGTTGTTAGGTGCATATATATTTTTGTTATATCTTCGTGATGAATTAACTTTTTTATCATTATATAACGGCCTTTTTTGTCTCTTGTAACATTTTTGAATTAAAGTCTTATTTTGTCATACTGAGATGGTCACCTTAGCTCTCTTTTGGTTGGTATTTCCATAGAATATTTTTTGTATCCTTTCACTTTCTATCTTTTCTTTCTTTGGATCTGAAGTGAGTCTTTTGTAGACAAGCATATGGTTGGCTCATGATTGTTTTGGATCTTTTTTTTTTTTAATCCATTCTGGTAATCTCTGCCTTTTGATTGGAGAGTTTAAGCCTTTTACATTTAATTACTGGTAAAGACTTACCAGTTGCTATTTTGTTTTTTGTATTTTTTATACCATTTTGTCCTTCATTTTCTCTAATATTGCCCCTCTTTTGTGTTTAGTTAATTTTGTTTGTAGTAAATAATTTTAATTTCCTTCTCGTTTCATTTTGGGTATACATTTTTAGGTATTTTCTTTGTAGTTACTGTGGAGTTTATATTTCACATCCTAAATTTATAACAGTCTAGTTTTAGTTAATACGAACTTAGCTTTGGTAGCATGTAGGGACTCTATACAGCTTTGTTCCACATTATGTTAATGTTCTTGCAAATTATATGTTTATACATTGTGTGCTCAATAACTTAAAATTATAATTATTTCTTATACATTTATCTTTGAAATCCTGTTGTGTGTAAAAAGAGGAATTACAAATAAAAAAATAAAATAATACTGGCTTTTACATTTGGCCGTGTAATTTACCTTTACCAGAGATCTTTGTTCTTCATACTCTTTCAGGTTACTGTATTGTGTTTTTTTTTATTTCAACCTGAAAGACTACCTTTAGTATTTTTGTAGATCAGTTCTAAAGGTAACAGTTTTCCTCAGCTTTTGTTTATCTGGACATGTGCTGTATGTGATGATTTGCTTCTCCTGCTGCTTTCTAGATTCTCTGTCTGTTGGTTTTTGAGAGTTTGATTAAAATCTGTCTTGATGTGGATCTCTTTGAGTTTATTCTACTGGGAGTTCATTGAGTTTCTGGGATGTGTAGATCATGCTTTTTGTCAAATTTGGGAAAGTTTTGTGTTTTGTTTCTTGTAATATTCTTTCTGTCCCTTTCTCTTTTCCTTCTGGAATTCCCATGATGTGTCCCATATGTCTGTTAACATGTGTTCAGTTTTCTTCATTGTCTTTTTTTTGCTTCTCATACTTAATAATTTCAATTGTTCTATTTTCAAGCTCATTTATTCTTTCTTCTGCCAGCTCAAATGTGCTGTTGGATTCCTCTGGTGAATTTTTCATTTCAGTTTCATACTTTTCAGCTCCATAATTTCTGTTTCCTTTTTTATAATTTTTGTACCTTTATATTCATTTGATTTATACATTGTTTTCCTGACTTCCTTTAGTTTTTTTTCTGTTTTACTCTGATTCATTGAGTGTATTTAATACAGTTCTTTTAAAGTCTTTGTCTAGTAAGTTCATTATTGGGCTTCCTCAAGGACAGTTTGAGTCCTTTTTATTTTTTGTATAGACCATCCTTTCCTGTATCTTTGTATGCCTTGTGATTTTTTTATTGAAAACTGGATATTTGAATATTATAATGTTATTCTGGATTTCAGATATCCTTTTGGGCTTGCTTTTTCTTGGTTGAAGAAGGCTATACTTGTTCATTTATTTGGTGATTTTTTGCATATATTTTTGCAAAGACTGTCTTCCTGAACATGCATGGTCACTGAAGTCTCAGTTCTTGAGCTTGTGCTCAGCTAGTGTTTTGACAGAAAGCAATACAAAGAAAACATACCTTCTGGTCTTTGAAGATTGGTTCTGTGCCAGGGCACTCCTTTATCACTTAGCCAAGCTTGCACTGAGCCTAGGGATCAGCCCTTTTATGAACAGTGCTGCCAAAGCGGAAGCACGTAGGATCTTTTCTGTACCTTTCTAAATTCCCATGCCTCTGAATGCCCTAATTTCCCAACTTTATCCCTGGGTTCTCCTCCCAGTCCTTAGGCACCTATTGTATGTCTCAATCACACTCTTTAGCCCCAGGTTGTTACAGTATTCAGGCAATGACTGTTGTTTTTCTGCCTTGTGTATAAGCTCTGATATGCACCTTTCCTTTAGTTAGCTCCCAGATATAGTAGAACAGAAGCACACAATGATTTCTCAGTGTGGTTTGTTTTGCTCCCTCTGGAGCCAGGGACCAGAATCTCTTTCTGGGAATGCAAGCCATTGTAGAGTTGAGGCGGGCCTTGGGCACCAGCAAGTAGAAAACACCACACAGCTTTCCTGCGATACTGAAGTTACTTTTTTCTTGATTCAGTGTTTGCTTGGTTGCTGTAAATTTTTGGCTGGTTTCCAGAGTTATGAGGTGGTAGTTTCTGCCAGTTTGTGTTTGTTTTTTGGGAATTCTCTTGAGGGACAGGAGTGCCACTGTTTTACTCTGCTCTGTTCTCTGTATTCTCACTCAGTGTTTCCTCCCCCCTCCCCCGATCGTTTTAGTGTGGTTTATATATATATATATATATAAAATAAAATATTTGCCAGTTCAACAATTTCTATATCCACAATTCAGTGACATTGGTTACGTTCACCATGTTGTGTAACCATCACCACTGTCTGTTTCTAAATTATGCTACTACCGTTAACAGAAACTCAGTGAGCCCTAAGCTAAGACTTTCCCTTCTCCCCTCCCTCCCACCCACGGTTGTTATTGTTTTTAGTTGCCATTGAATCAATTCTGACTCATGGTGAACCTATCTGTGCAAAGTAGAACCGCTCCATAGGGTTTTCAAGGCTGTGATCTTTTGGAAGCAGATCACCAGGACTTTTTTCTGAGGTGCCTCAGGGTGCTTTTGAACAGCCAACCTTTTGGCTACTAGTAGAGTGCTTAAACATTTGTGCTACCCAGGGAGTCCTTCTCACCCTTGGTGACCACTTACACACTTTGTTCTTTATACATTTTCCTATTTCATGTAAGTGAGACCTTAGAATATTTGTCCTTGACTTATTTCACTCACGGTAGGGTCACTATGAGTCAGAATCGACTCGTTGGCAATGGGTTTTTTATTTCACTCAGCATAGTATTTTCAAGGTTCATCCATGTTGTAGCATGTATCAGGACTCCATGTCCTTCATGGGAGAGTAGTATTCCATTGTAAGTGTAGTTCCACATTTTGAGTATTTATTTACTATTGATTGACATTTAGGTTGTTTCCATCTTTTGTCTATTATCAACAGTGCTACAATGTACAAGTTTATGTTTGAGTCCCTGCTTTTAATCCTTTCAGGTATATACCTAGGATTGGAATTGCTAGGTCATATGGTAGTTCTGTGTTTAGCTTCTTAAGGAACTGTCAGTGTTTTCCGTAGTGGCTGTACCATTTTGGATTCCCACCAGCAGTGGATGAGGTTTCCAATTTCACCACATCCTCATTAATGTCCCTGAGTGATGCAGATAGTTAATGCACTTGGCTGCAAACTGAAAGGTTGGTGGTTCGAGTCTACCCAGAGGAACCTCTGAAGAAAAGGCTGGTGATCTACTTCAGAAAAACCAGCCATTGAACACCCTATGGAGAACAGTTGTACTCTGACACACAAGGGGTCCCCATGAGTCGAAAACGACTCTATGGCAACTATTTCCTTTTTTTTTTTAAATGACTAACGCTATCAAGCTATTTTCATGTCCTCGTTGGGCATTTTATATTTCTTCTTTGGTTGAAATATCTATTCTAGTCCGTTGCCCATTTTTGATTGTGTTGTTTGTCTTTTTGTTGTTAAGTTATAGGAGTTGCAGTTTTTAGCAAAACTAAATATTTCAGGCTTATCTTGTCTTTTTGTTGCCCCTGTCCAAGGAACCACTGTATCCTTGTTGTTATTCTACAGCAGTTCCCTGGAAGGTTAGTTTGAGAGGTCACATCAGTCCTTCTTACTGTGGTTCCTTGCACTTACCCAGAATTGGAGAGTGCAGAACCCCTGCTGGTTTCAGTTCGTGTTCTCAACTTGATCCTTAGTGCTTTCCAGTGGATATTTTTTGGCCATTTTGTGGTTTTCCTGTTCTTTTTTACTTCTTCTCTCACAGACACTATTACTGTGCAGATCTTGTAGCTCTTTGTCCCCACCTGCTTATATTTGAGGTTAATGGCAATATTATGACACTTGTTTTTGGTGTAGAAGATTTTTGGTGTTGGTATCTAGTTGCTTTGTCTGTTTTTATATAGGGATTCGGAAAGATTGAAAAACTGTCCTGCTTCTGCCACTGTCTTTCCTTTTTATAGTTTTAATTTCTTTCTTGCTATTTTAAGTGGGATTTTCTCTTCCATTATATATTCTTTTGTTGTCTGTGTATATAAGCATTGTTGATTTTTATATGTTAATTTTATATTATACTGTCTTACTTTATTGCTTTAGGTGGTTTTATCACTGATTTCATTTTATCATTGATTCTTTTAAAATTTCAAAGGACAAATTTAACCTCAAATAATAAATTTGAGACAGAGGAAGTACACACTACTTTTAAAAGGCTTTACTGTTTTACGGAATCCTTTCTCTGCTTCTGAAATATCACAGCCATTGAAAACCCCATGGAGTGCAGTTGTACTGTGAAACACATGGATTGCCATGAGTCGGAATCAACTCGATGGCAACTGGTTTGGGTTTTTTTTTGTGTGTCTTTAAAATAACCGTTTTTTAAAAGCAAGTGATCTTTTGTTTTGTTTTTCACTTCAATAATAAGTGATAGCAGAAATAAACCAACCTCAAACTTTCAGTTGTGGCTTTTGAATTAAGAGGGGGAATGGAAGAGGAAAAATAAACTTTTGTGTACTGATTATTGTCCAATAAGTACATTGGAGGGACAATGATAGAAGTGTATTCAAATGGAAATTTATATTGATTTAATATGAAGTTCTAGACAGTGCTGTCCAATAAAACTTTCTGCGATTATGGAAATTTTTTGTATCTGCACTGTTCAGTACTGTAGCTTTGGATATAGTTTATGCTATTATATTTTTATTTTACTTTTTTACTACTGGTTGTCTTTATGTATGTCATTGCCATGCTATATACTACTACTTTTATACTATGAGTTGTTACTATTGCCATGCTATTATGTGCCTTGAAGGTGATCCCTGTCTTTTATGCTTTACTGATACTCTTACAGTTCCTAATATCATTTCACAAACATAATAGAATCGTGTGAGGTACTTACTTCTTTCTAATCCCCACATTGCAAGTGTGGAGGTAAGGGAATAAAGGTAGTATTGTTGACGCTTTATGCGGAACAAAGAAGAACTGGTTTTGGTGAAAATTCTAACTTTAGTTGCATCGACTATAATGTAATGGTTTTGTACACATTTATAGGCAAGTGGAAGTTTGAAACTGGAGTGTGAGATATTAATGGAACACAAGATATTTGCTGAAGTCATTAAAAGGGATAATTTCTGATGAAGCATTGAGGAGGGAGGGAAGGACTTTTATTCCAAGGAAGAAGAGATAGCTTTGGTATTAAATCTTAAAAATGGATATACTTACTAATCAGGCAGAAATAAATTAAATTGAACATTAAATGGATTATTACTAGTAACTTTATTTGTGTTTATATAGGTTGTTTCCTTGCCTTTTCCAGCTTCTACAGGCCAACAATATTCCTTGGTTTGTGGCCCCCTTCCTCCATCTTCAAGGCCAGCAACATTGCGTCTGTGACCATTCTTGCATAGTCACATTTCCTGCTAAGTTTCTTCTGCCTCCTGCTTTCGCTTTTAAGGACCCTTGTAACTGCATTGGGCCCACCTGGATAATCCCAGGGTAATCTTACCATCTCAAAGTCCTTAAGTCCCTTTTGCCATGTCAGGTAATGTATTTAAAAATTCTGGGGATTAGGACATGGACATATTTGGGGGTCACTATTCTGCCTACCACAGAAGTATTGTTTGATGCTATGAGAATGGTCTAAGTTCTGTTTACTGGTGGACACCATCAGGTTTTATATGAACCATCAGTGAACCAAGCCCAGCATTTAGAGGAAATGCTGTGAATAGAAGTCCACATTGAGCTAGCAACTTTGCTTCAGGTGGTGGGGTGAGGGTAGCTGCCATGTTTTTAACGTAAAGCTGAGAATGCTGCTGGGACCAGGCTAGTTGTGTTCTTGAATATACCATTTTCATTTTTCATTACAAATGAAACTGGGGCCCTTCTCACACTGTTGGTCATTAGCATGACTTAATATTAGATATCTTAGGCTGGAGAGTCACAAGGCCCCCATGGGTCAGGTGTTCAGTTTGTAAAGATCCCAGTAACAAACTAATAGTTGCTTTTCAAAATGGGTGTAACATATCAAAAGTGATATGCTAGCCATGTCAGTTGAGGCAGCGAGTCCAGAACCCCAATGGGTACCTCTGGGTAGAAGCTCCCTTTTTTGCCAGAGGCTCCAGTTGACAAAATCATCAGTCACAGAAACTTGTACTCAAAAGAGTCCTGAGGATTGTGGGGCCACTAAGGTAGAGAGTGTTATAGCTTGCTGCGCAGCTTCCAGCACAACCGGTTATTAGGGCTCGTCTTGAAGAATGTATATTTGCCGGATAGTTGATATAAAGGGCCAAGTAGAATGTTGAGTGAGACACATAAAGCCTCCAATACTTAAAGAGTTCAAAATGGTGCTGAGCCTCTTTTTGATGGTGGGGGATCTGAAGTGTCTGTAATTTTTCCTTGATTGCCACAAGGATTGAGCATTGCAAATCCACTCACTTAGTTCCAAGAAACTTTAACATTTCAGGAGGTAATATATGATCAAGAACAGATGGTATTGAAGGAAGAAGTCCAAGCTGCACTGAAGGCATTGGCGAAAAATAAGGTTCCAGGAATTGATGGAATACTAATTGAGATGTTTCAACAAACGAATAAAGTGCTGGAGGTGCTCACTAGTCTATGCCAAGAAATTTGGAAGTTACCTGGCCAACTGAATGGAAGAGATACTTATTTGTGCCCATTCCAAAGAAAGGTGATGCAGCTGAATGCGGACATTATCAAACAATATCATTAATATCACACGCAGGTAAAATTTTGCTGAAGTTCATTAAAAAATGGTCGCAGTGTTACATCGACAGGGAACTCCTAGAAAGTCAAGCCGGATTCAGTAGAGGATGTGAAACGAGGGATATCACGGCTGATGTCAGATGGATCTTCGCTGAAAGTAGAGAATATCAGAAAGATGTTTACCTGTGTTTTATTGATTATGCAGAGGCATTCGACTGTGTTGATTATAACAAATTATGGATAACATTGCGAAGAATAGGAATTCCAGAACACTCAATTGTGCTCATGCATAACCTCTACATAGACCATGAGGCAGTCGTTCGAACAGAACAAGCGTGGTTTAAAGTCAGGAAAGGTGTGTGTCAGGGTTGCATCCTTTCACCATAATTATTCAATCTGTATGCTGAGCAAATAATCCAAGAAGCTGAACTATATGAAGAAAGGGGTATCGGGATTGGAGGAAGACTCATTAAGAACCTGTGATATGCAGATGGCACAACCTTGCTTGCTGAAAGTGAAGAGGACTTGAAGCACTTACTGGTGAAGCTCAAAGACCAGAGCCTTTAGTACGGATTACACCTCAACATAAAGAAAACAAAAATTCTCCCAACTGGACCAGTAAACAACATCGTGATAAATGGAGAAAAGATTGACATTGTCAGGTATTTCATTTTTTTGGATCCACAATCAACGTCCATGGAAGCAGCAGTCAGGAAATCAAACGACATATTTCATGGAGCAAATCTGCTGCAAAAGACCTCTTTAAAGTGTTGAAAAACAAAGATGTCATTTTGAGGACTAAGGTACACCTGACCCAAGCCGTGGTATTTTCAGTCACTTCATATGCATGTGAAAGCTGGCTGTGATTAAGGAAGACCAGAGAAGAATTGATGCCTTTGAATTACGGTGTTGGTGAAGAATATTGAATATACCGTGGACTGCCAGAAGAACGAAGAAGTCTGTCTTGAAAGAAGTATAGCCAGCATTCTCCTTGAAATTGAGGTTGGCAAGATTTTGTCCCATGTACTTTGGGCGTGTTATCAGGGGGTAGCAGTCTCTGGAGAAGGGACCTCCTGCTTGCTAAGGTAGAGGGTCAGTGAAAAAGAGGAAGACCCTCGATCAGATGGATTGACACAATGGCTGCAACCATGGGCTCAAACATAGCAATGATTTTGAGGACTGCACAGGAACAGGCAGTGTTTTGTTCTGTTGTACATAGATAGGGTCACTGTGAGTTGAAAACAACTCGATGGCATCCAGTGACAATAACAGTTACGTTAATGAGACAGGACTCAACCTACAGGATTAGGTTGTATCTTGAGTCAGTCTCTTTTGAGAGATAAAAGAGAGAATTGAGCACATACCATACCACCAAGAAAGAAGCTCTGGGAGTGGAGTGTGTTCTTTGGACCTGGGGTCCCTGTGCTGCGAAGCTCCTAGACTGGGGGAAGATTGATGACAAGGACCTTCCCCCAGAACCGACAGAGAAAGCATTTCCCGGGAGCTGGCACCCTGAGTTTGGACCTCTGGCCTCCTAGACTGTGAGAAAATAAACTTCTGTTTGTTAGAGCTGTCCATTTGTGGTATTTGTTATAGCAGCCCTAGACAACTTGGACACAAGGGAACTAGTTAGGAGACATTTCAGTCAGAGATGAAGGATAGTCTTACTTATGGTAATGGTGGTAACAAGAGTGTTAGCATTTTTGCACCATTCCCAAAGATAAAATTCTCATAAGGCAATGCAAAGGCCAGCTGACATGTTCTCATGCAGTTAGTTGCATTACAGGAGAGGAACCCTGAGCTTAGGGCACCTGAATTTTTCATAATGGATAGCAAGCATAGCTACCCTTTGCCCCTCAAGTAGACACTGTCCTCTTTCATGTTCAGGACAGTGGGCGGTGATTACCTCACTTGCAAGACATCCAAAAACAGGAGAAATCCATGTAGAATTGTCTCCCAACAGAAATTATAAGTGGCTTAATACAGTGTTTATTTTCCATTCACAATAAGTCAAAAACAGATGTTCTTGACTGACAGACAACTCTCTTCTCAGCCATGAATCAGGGACTTAGGTTCCTTCCATATTGTGACTCTGCCTTCTTTAAAATGTTGCTTCTGTGGCTGCCATTCTCATCTGCACTAATCTCTGGAAAGGAAGGAACATGGAGGTGAGGCTAAATAGTTGGGGCTTTTAAGGAGCAGGCCTGCAGGTGACACACATCATTTTCATTCATATTGCATTGGCTAGAACTCAGTTAAATGGCCACATCTAACTGCAGGAGAAAGCTGGGAAATGTCTAGATAAATTCTTAGGAAGAATTTTGTTTGATGAATAATTCGTTATCTCTACCATGTCCGTTCTTCTTGTTAAACCATCTGTAATTATAGAAAATTCAAACAAGGCAGGGTACTTAAAAAAAAGGAAAGTAAAAAAATCCATTTCAGATCTCACCATCCAGAAATAGCCATCATAAGTATTAAGTATACATTACATGTTTTCTGTGCATCTATGTAGATAAAAAGAATAGTTAGATAAAAATTATTTTCATAAAATGATCTCATGCTACTCATGTTTTTTAAAATGAAAGTCAGATTTACTTGAATATAAAGAATAAAAAGAAACTGAAGTAAAATAGGTATTATTGAACTTCAAACAAAAATTTATCACCACAAAAGACATTATTTCCTTAAAAATACCTTTACATAAGTTTAATAGTAGAGAGTACAAAAACAGACCATATTGAGAGGTAAGGATTGTCTTTCCAGTTTGGATGCTTTTAACTACAAGTAACAGAATAATAAATTAGAGTGGCTAAAGCAATAGGAAGTTTATTATTTTGCATAAGAAGTTCAAAACTAGACTTTTCTAAGATTGGTTAATTTAGGTATTAAACAATTGTAGAGCATTGTTTTCTTTTTTGTCATTCTCTTGTCTTTCCAGTCCTGGTTGCCAGGTTACTGCAGTAGTTCCAATTGTCATGGCCTCACACTTGAGCATCTAAATGTGTGAAGGGAGTATTTTGTTTTTAAAAATGAGGAGAACATTTCTCAGTAGTTTTTCTGAAAATTTTCTCTTACTATCTTATTATCCTTACCTAAGCCTATCTTGGGTCATTGGTGGTTCAGTGGTAGAATTCTTGTCTTTCATGAGGGAGACCTGGGTTTGATTCCTGCCAGTGCACCTCATGTGCAGCCACTTCCCATGTCACTGGAGGCTTGCATATTGCTATGATGTTGAACAGGCTTCAGTGGCCCGTCCAGAATGATGACTAGGAAGAAAGACCTGGCAGTCTACCTTCAAAAATCAAATAGTGAAAATCCTTTGGCTCACAGCAGTCCAATCCACAAACCATCATGGGGATGGCACAGGAACAGGCAGCATTTTGTTCCATTGTGCATGGGGTTGCCATGACTGGATGGCAGCTAACAACAACAAACCTATCCCAGACCTAAAGCAATCAGTGACTAAGGAAAATGGATTTGGCTTAGACTCATCCATATTCATCTCTGGGGATAGGGAATGGAGCTACTTTTTTGAAGACGTAGAGACTGATTAGCCAAAGAATGACAATGGTTCAGTTAGGGCAGGATGTAGTTTTTGGTAGAACCCTAGGCTCAGCTCTCTTTTGTAATACTTGATTAAATGTTTTGTACCAGATTTTAATCTCTCTACTGTCTGGTAGTATCTCATTCACATAAGGGAATGCTCTACAATTTTATATTACTCATTTGTAGCCTAGATGGTTTACTTCCAAAGAGTCAGCACGTTCTCAGTCTGCCCCATTATTTTTCTCACCTGAAGCCATTACTACCCTTAGACAGAAAAAGAAAAAGTTAAGTATGCAGGAAAATAAAAAGATGAGATTGTTCTCTCCAGATTTGGGGGTTTTGGTGATATTGTCAGAATTTTAGGGAATCTTATTTTTCACTTATTGGCTGGCCTCCAGTTTTGTGTAATGCATTGTTATCTGATCTCATCTTTAAATTTAAAAAAAATCTTTTTTTTTATTTTAAAGGTTTTAGTTTAAAATTTTTGGAGGGTCCACTTGCTGCTTGTTTAAGCCACACTTTTCTGTTTTGTAAAAATATAAATGGAATTTTCCCCACAAGATTGTTTTAAAGGTTAAATGAGGTAATATTTGTGAATCTGCTTTGTAAACTATGAAGTGCTACAATTCTGATGATTTTTATTGTTAATTATAAAAAACTAATGCAGTTGAGAGTGAAGTAGGTTGTCTTGACCCATGTCTTTGCATAATAATATCCAGTATTGGCTATTTTTTTTTCCTTGTTTTTTCTCCTTGTATAGAATTTTTAAACAAAACTCATTATATTAATCATTTTTCTGAGTATCTAGTTATTTGAGAACATGCTTATTTTAATGGCTTCTAATATTCCATCATATGGCTGTATAAAAATTGTTTCAGCCATCTTTCTGTTGTTGGACATTCAGGTTGTTTTCAATTTTTTCCCATTGTAAATAGTAGTTTAGTGTATTGTATTTAAACCGTTTTAAAAATAATCCTTCATATGTTTACACTCCCTCTAGTTGTATATGTAAATACTCATTTTCCTATTACTTGGGCAACACTCTGTCTTATTAAAAACAAAATCCAACAACTTTGATTACTAGGTAAGAGGAAAACACTACTTCGTTTTAATTCTTTAATATTTGGCTTGCATGTTTTTTTGTTGTTGTTTAGTAGCTCGTTTCTTTTGTGAATTTCCCAGTCATGTCCTGTGTATGTTATTCTTATTTATTTAAAAAAAATACGTAGTATTAAAATATAGAACATATTAACCTTGTTTCCTAGTTTGTGTTTTGCTTTTCAGTTTTTTTATTTTATTTTATTTTATTTTTTTATTGACGTAGAGGTGTTTAACTTTGTATAGCTAAATCTGCCTTTTTCCTTTCTGATGCTTTACTTTGTTTTTGTGCTTAGAAAAGTCTCCTTTTTAAAGTCAGATAAAGTTTTTTTTATATATTTTCTTCCATCCTTTTAGATTATTTTAATTTTTATATAACTCTTTGAATCTATCTGGATTTTGTTTTATTTTGTCTGAGATATAGTAACCTACTTTTCCCCAAATTATTAACAGGTTTTTCTAGTACCATTAGTAAATAATTTTAGTCTTTGCTGATTTGGAATCCCTTCCTTAACTAGTTGCTGTTGAGTTGATCCCGACTCATGGCGACCCAATGTGTGTCAGAGTAGAATTGTGCTCCATTGAGTTTTCAGTGGTTGATTTTTCAGAGTAGATTGCCAGGTCTTTCTTCTGAGGTGTCTCTGGGTGGACTCGAACCACCAACCTTTTAGTTAACAGCTGAGTGAGTTAACCCTTAGCAAAACCCAGTGACTTCAAATATTCATGTATAGTTGAGTCTTTTCCTGCACTTTCCTTTTTTTCTATTAATCTAATAAAATAGCTTTTTTATGCAAATAATGCATACCTTTTGTGTTTGTTTCCTGGCCATGTGTCATGCCCTCCTCCCCCCCATCACATGCTCAGCCATGCTAGTACTCTTCCACATGTTACTGTTAAAAAAGAAACTAGCATGGAGTGCTTGTGAAAATACCTCCTGGAGGAAGGGTGCAGCTGGCAAACAAATGCAGAAGGCACATGTTATTTGCATAAAAATGCAGTAAGCCCATTTCCTTAAGTAGTGAAAGTCATTTGCCTGCTTTAATTCACATTTTATAGTCTGTTTTTACAAAATAACCTATGTGTTACAGTGAACATTACAATCCTAATTCAGGGTATCCTTTTATTTTTTTTTAAATTGTGGTAAATATATAAATAACAAAACATTTGCCATTTCAGCATTTTTCAGGTGTACAATTCAGTGACATTAATAACGTTCATCATATTGTGCAACCATCACCACAATTTGTTTCCAAATTTTTTCATAACCCTTAAGAGAAATGGATACATTTCTTAATGTATGGCAGAGGACTGGAATTCTGTGTTATTCTATCATTTGTTGGTATGATTTTGATATATCTGTATACACATTTTCTTTCATGTATATGTATATTCTTTGCCTTTTACTCTCGTGTGCTTTCTAAGTTATAAGGGGTTGTTTGTTTATATTTTTTGTTATTTGTACTCACTATAAATTATGCCAGGTCTTGTACCCTAGAAAAATATAGTAGGGGAAACAGAACATAGATAGTAAAGAAGGATAAAAAGCCTCTTTTATTATCTTATTGGTAGAAAAATACTGATACGGTATTTATAGGCCGGGATTATTTGAACCCCATATTTATAAATTAAATTGTGTAATTTGTTAGTTTGATGTGTACAAAAAAAATCTGATGTGTATTACACTTTAATTTGTACTGTTTTCTGTATGTAAAAATTACATCTGATGACCCCGTTGTGTATTCTAGTGTACTCTGTTATCTACTATTGCATGATAAACCACCCCACAACTTAGTGGCTTATAACATGCTCAGCAGGGACAGTTCATCTATGGTCCACATGGTGTCAGTGGGCTTTACTCATGAAGCTACATTAAGCTGGTGGTTGGGCTGGGTGATCCAAAATGGTCTTATTCACATGTCTGTGTCTAGGCTGTCAACTGGGACATCTTCAGTTCTACTGTGTATGTCCTCATTCTCCAGGAAATGAGGCCTCTCTATCACGAAAACCAAAAAACCAAACCCGTTGCCGTCGAGTTGATCCTGACTCATAGCGATCTTATGGACAGAGTAGAACTGCCCCATAGGGTTTCCAAGGAGTGGCTGGTGGATTTGAACTGCCGACATTTTGGTTAGCAGCCTTAGCACGCTGTAGCTCTTAACCACTGTAGGCTCCCTTTATCAGGAAAGCATGGACTGATTCTTTACACATAGGCTGGGATCCAAGATGGCAAACTTAGAAGCTGTACAACAATTCTTAAAAGCTCTAGGCCCCTGAAATTGCACACCATTACTTCTGCTCCATCTTGTTGGTCAAAACAAGTCATAAGGTTAACCACGTTTCAAGGGAATGGAGAATAGGGCTCCATCTTATGATGGAAGAAGCAGTGACATCCCATTGCAAAGAGTGATGAATATACCAAGGCTTGATTCCTTGGAAACACTGGTGGTGTAGTGGTTAAGTGCTACAGCTGCAAACCAAAAGGTCTGCTGTTTGAATCCACCGTGTACTCCTTGGAAGCTCTCTGGGGCAGTTCTGCTCTGTCCTATAGGGTTGCTATGAGTTGGAATCGACCTGACGGCAGTGGGTTTGGTTTTTTTTTTTTTTTGGTTGATTCCTTAGAGGTCATTATATTATGATCTACCACAATTAAAATAACTTTAGGATAGAAAAGTTTGCTGAAAGGTCTGAATAAAAACCATGTGTTCGTTTTCATTTTCTGTTGGTAAAGTGTTAACATTGCTGTCAGAAAATGCCTCATATACTTAGATTGGGAATTAAAGTGGCAGTACTGGGGTATTACAGTAAAACATCTGTCTTTAATTTTTATGTACCTATTCAGTTGGTATGTAATCAGTTTCTTTTAGGGCAGGGGCAGAGCAGTGGTATTAATCTTAAAGCTCTCTAATCCCTTCTCGCATGCCTTCAACAGATAAGTGCTCTGAATAGTTAAGTACCATGAGAAATAAGTAAGTTGGGCTAACTCTTTAAATATTACTAAACTTCCCACCCAACACTGATTCTTAAGCTATTGATCCAAACAATTGAGAACATTTTGGTTAAAATTCTTTGAGGTTAAATAAAGTTGGGCTCCTATTTAATATGATTTCTTATTTAAATGAAAATTCCTTTTTATATTCAGCTAATCAATTTTAGCACTTCATAGCACAGCAGCACACTTTGACTTTGGCTGCATTTTTTTTTAGAGATAACCAGTTCATCCATTTTCTGAGTAAATCTAGGATTTCTCGCCTAAGTTTCTGTTCACTGGTCTGTAGTTTCTGGACTGGAGAATTCAGTGCATGATGGTGCAGGATATGCCACTCTTCAAATGTGATAATGCTGAAATGTGCCATGAAAACTTTAAAGTGCTGTTTTAAAAATTTACACAAAATTATTTGGTATTTTCAACATGAAAATGTGTGTATTTTATTAAATATAAACATAGTAAATATTCCACAGGCTTCAGATGTTTATTGGTATCTTTCTGGATTGATGAGGGATAAAGGAGCTGAAATTATTTTAAAAGTAACTATTTGTAGCCCTGGTGGCACAGTGGTTAAGAACTCAGGCTGCTAACCAAAAGGTTGGCAGTTTGAATCCCCCAGCCGCTCCTTGGAAACCCGATGAGCCAGTTCTGCTCTGTCCTATATGGTTGCTATGAGTTGGAATCGACTCGATGGAAAACACGTTTGTTTTTGGGTTTTACACTAGTATTGTCTGTATGTAAAATAACTTAATGATCAGAGGCAGTTATTTTATACTTAAGTTTTTACAGAAGTATTCCTTAACATTTTAAATTACTGAACATAGTTATTACAGAATCTCATCTTTATTGCATATATAGTATGATTTAAATTGAAATTGGATTTTGCTTCTATTCATTTTTAGAAATACAAAGAAAAGGACAAACATAAACAAAAACACAAGAAGCAACCTGAGCCATCACCTGCATTAGTTCCATCCTTGACTGTTACTACAGAAAAAGTAAGTTTGAAGTGTCATATTGTGTTGTATGTAACAACTAGTTATTTGGTGATTGCTATACTTTACCTCAAAGAAGTATTTTCATTCCTGGTGTCCTGATTCCATCTAACTTTTCTCACTTCTCCAACTCTACATCAAGCACTTAGAATTCTCACTTGTTAGTCATTTATCCTACCTTCTGTTTATTCTGCGCTCATCTTTAAAGAATCTTATGTGAGGATAAGAGTGGGGAGATATCATTGAGATTAAGAACTTGAGCTATGGAATGGGCTTTGTCCATCGTGATTTTGAATTTTGGCTTCACTACTTTCTGAGTTCTTAGGTTAATTAACCTCCCTGTAACTAAATGTAATTAAATGTAAAGTGAGGAAAATTATTGGAATTGAGTGAGATAATATGTGTAAAGCAATTAGAGCAGTATCTGGTTCATAGTATTACTTGAATCCTAGTAGGATCATTATGCAGTAAATTGAAAATGAATAGCGGGTACAGGGCTAGTTTAGAAATGATAGTCTCAGGTAGCAGTAATAAAATTTTATTTTGAAAACAGTAAATTACTTGGTCTCTACAGCCAAATTACATGGAAAAACAGACTTTTCTGTGCAGATATACTTTGACAACACGGGTCAGCACCCAACCCATTAAAACAAAACCCGTTGCTGTCAAGTCGATTCTGACTTTTAGTGATCATAGGACAGGGTAGAACTGTCTCATAGGATTTCCAAGTCTGTAATGTTTACAGAAGCAGACTGCTATATGTTTCTCCTGTGGCGTGGCTGGTGGGTTCCAACTACTGACCTTTCAGTTACCAGCACAGTGCTTAACCACTGCACAGCCAGGGCTTCTTATCACATACCCAGATGGACTTAAAAGAAAACTCTAGTTAAGAGTAATGCTATAGAAATTTAGACAAGTTTAATATTACCCGTCTGTCAGTATGTCATGCTGTGGTGGCTTATGTACTTCCAGTTGTTTTATACTGGAAGCTATGCCACTAGTATTTTAAATACCAGCAGGGTCACCCATGGTGGACAGTTTTCAGCAGGGCTTCCAGGCTGAGACAAACAAGGAAGAAAGGCCTGGTGATGTACTTCTGAAAATTTGCCAGTGAAAACCCCATGGATCACAATAGAATATTGACCGACATAATGCTGGAAGATGAGCCACCTAGGTTGGAAGACACTCAAAATACACAGTGGCCTCAACAATGGACTCAAGCATGCCAACAATTATGAAGATGGTGCAGGACCAGGCAATATTTTTGTTCTGTTGTACATGGGGTTACCATGAGTCGGAGCAGACTTGATGGCAACTATCAACAACATTATTATAGAGGTATTGTGTTTGGAAAATCACATTAAAATCATCTTCATTCTTGCATTTATTTAGCAAATGTATTTTTAAGTGGCTGTTACGTGCTAGTCACTGCTCTAGTAATGATATATTAGGGGACAAAACAGTAATTTATGCCCTTGTGGAGAGCCACTTCTACTTGGGAGTGTCATACAAAAAAACACAGTAAGTAAATTATGTAATATATCAGATGGTAGAAAGTGCTATGGAAAAAATAAGTAGAACAGAGTAAGAAGGATCCAAGGTGCCAGAGCGGGAGTGAGAAGTGGTTTGTAATTTTCAGTAGGGTGATCAGTATTAGCCTGACCAAAAAGGTGATTCTTAGGAAGGGACCCAAGTCGGGGGTGGGGGGGGTTGGATCACTTTATTATTTCATTTTTTAATTGTTATAGTTTAAATGAAGTTTACATTTCAAGTTAGTCTCCCATACAAAAATTTATACATACATTGTTATGTGACCCTAGTTGCTCTCCCCATGCTGTGACAGCACACTCCTCCTTTCCAACTGATTCCCCATGTCCATTCAGCCAGCTCCTAACCCTCTCTGCCTTCCCATCTCACCTCCGGACAGAAGCTGCCCCTTTGGTCTCTCGTATCTACTTGAGCTAAGAGGCACACTCCTCATAAGTATCACTTTATGCCCCACAGTCCAGTCTAATCCCTGTCTGAAGGGTTGGCCTCGGAAATTGTTTTAGTCCTGGGCTGATAGAGAATACCGGGGCCATGCTTTCCAGGGTTCCTGCAGTCGCAGCCAGACCATTAAGTCTGGTCTTACTAGAATTTGAGTTCTACACTCCACCTTTCTCCTATTCCATCAGGGACGCTCTGTTGTGTTCCCTGTCAGGGCCCTCATTGGTGGTAGCTGGGCACCATCTAGTTCTTCTCATCTCGGGCTGATGAAGTCTCTGGTTTATGTGGCCCCTTCTGTCTCTTGGGCTAATACTTTTCTTGTGTCTTTGGTGTTCTTCATTCTGGGGTTGTGTTACTTACAAGATTATGTAGTTAAACAGCTTTTCGAACATAAGCAATAGCTTGTGCAGTGGTCCTAAGGTTGGAAGAATGCCTAGTGTGTTCTTATAACAGCAGGGAGGCCAGAGTCACTGGGACAGAGTTAGCAATGGGGAGTGTAATAGGAGATGTGGTTAAGGTGAGGTGCCAATGTATAAGCCAGTGTAAAAACTTTATTTTTTCGTTTGTGTGAAATGTGAGCTATTAGGGGGTTCTGAACTGAGATGTAACTCAGTCTAACTTGGAGTTTGAAAGGACCCCTGGCTACTTTGTTGTGAATAGATTGTAAAGAATCAAGGGTAGAAGCGGGGAGGTCATTAGGAAGTTACTGCAATAATCCAGAGAGAGGTTATGGCAATAGTGGAGGTGGTGAGAGGTGATCAGATTTTTGAGTCCACATGATGTTCTTATAGATAAAATGAGAGGTGTAATGGAAAGAGAGGATCCAAAAATGATTCCAAGGTTTTTGGTCTAGATAACTGGAAGGAATGGAGTTGCTGTTACGAAGATGGGAAAGACTATGGGTATATAGTTTGAAGGGGAAGATCAGGAATTTAGTTTTGGATATTCTATCAGTTTTCTATTGCTGCCAGAACAAATTACCAGAAATTTGGTAGTTTAAAACAACACACATTTATTATCTCATCATTCTGTAGGCCTGAACTCTGGGTGAGCTCAGCTGGTTCCTGTGCTGCAGGTCTTTCAAGGTCATTAACAAAAATTTTCTAGGTCTATAGATGAAATCTTTAAAAAGTAGTGAGGAGTTACTCTTCATTGGGGATAGAGTTTCTGTTTGGAGTGATGAAAATTTTTGGAAATGGTGGTGATGGTTGCACAACATTGTGAATATAGTTAATGCTCCTGAATTGTACACTTAAAAATGGTTAGAATGGCAAATTTTTTGGTATATGTATTTTACCATCAAAAGAAAAAAATCTCTAAAAAGTAAGATGGGAGTAATGTTGGAGAGGGACAGTAACCTTAGTAACCTAAAGCCCTAAGGCAAAAGTCAGCACAAACTTTTTCCCTCAGGGGTCAGACAGTAAATATTTTAGGCTTTGTGGGCTATACTGACTTCTAGTATTCAACTCTGCTGTTGTAGCACAGATTCTATTCGATGGCGACAGGTCTTTTTTTTTTTTTTTTTTTTGGTTGTAGCACAGAAATAGCCTTAGACAATACATAAACAAATGGGTGTGGCTGTGTTTCCATAAAACTATTTATGAACACAGAAACTTGAATTTCATATAATTTTTGTGTGTCATGAAATATTCTTTTGATTTTTTTCATCCATTTAAAAATATAGAAATTATTCTTAGTTCTAGGTCTGTACAAAAATAGGCAGATACTGCCAGAAAGAATGGTAATTACAGTAACAATGAAAATTGTTGTCGTGTTGTTAAGTGCCCTCGGATCAGTTCCAACCAAGTATGAACCCTGTGTACAACAGAACTTAACACTGCCTGGTCCTGTGTCATCCTCACAATCGTTGCTATGTTTGAGCCCATTGTTGGAGCCACTGTGTCAATCCATCTTGTTGAGGGTCTTCCCCTTTTTCCCTGACCCTCTACTTTACGAAGCATGACGTACTTCTCCAGGGACTGGTTCCCCCGATAACATGTCCAAAGTACGTGAGATGAAGTCTTGCCATCCTTGTTTCTAAGGAACATTCTGGCTGTACTTCTTTCAAGAGAAGTTTGTTCATTCTGGCAGTCTGTGGTATATTCAGTATTCTTCACCAACACTATAATTCAAATGCATCATTTCTTCTTTGATCTTCTGTATTCATTGTCTAGCTTTCATATGCATATCAAACGATGGAAAATAGGATCAGGTGCACCTTAGTCCTCAAAGTAACAGCTTTGCTTCTTAAGACTTTGAGAGGACTTTTGCAGCAGATTTGCTCAGTGCAGTATGTCGTTTGGTTTCTTGACTACTGCTTCCATGGGCGTTGATTGTGGATCTAAGTAAAATGAAATTCTTGACAACTTCAGGATTTTCTTTGTTTATGATGATGTTGCTATTGCTTTAGTTGTGAGTGTTTTTGTTTTCTTTATGTTGAGATATAATCCATACTGAAGGCTGTAGTCTTTGATCTTCATCAGTAAGTGCTTCAAGTCATCTTCACTTAGCAAGCAGGATTGTGTCATCTACATAACGCAAGTTGTTAATGAGGCTTCTTCCAATCCTGATGCCGCGTTCTTTTTCTTATAGTCCAGCTTCTTGGATTATTTGCTTAGCATACAGATTCAGTAGGAGCCCTGGTGGTGCAGTGGTTAAGCATTCAGCTGCTAACCAGAAGGTCGGCAGTTTGAATCCACCAGCCGCACCTTGGAAACCCTATGGGGCAGTTCTACTCTGTCCTATAAGGTTACTGTGAGTCGGAATCAACTCTATGACAGTGGGTTTTATACTAATTGAATAAGTATGGTAAAACAACAACAATGAAACTTAGTAGGTGATAAGGTCTGGAGACATAATATTCATACCTGGAGGCTTTTAGAGAGAGAGTGGTTTGAAATCAGAATTAAAAAGCAAGGAACCCTATCCCACCTCCATACCCAGTGGTACAAGACCTATGGGAGTAAACTCGTTGCTGTAAATCTTTATTAAAGCAGACTGCCACATTTTTCTCCAATGGAGCGGCTGGTGAGTTCAAACTTCCGACCTTTAGTTAGCAACCAAGCGATTAACCACTGCGCCATCAAGGCTCCTCGTGGGAGTAAAGTAGCCATCATTTACTTGAGACAGCTACAGGGCAAGTGAGATCTTCAGGGTGATCTAGGTTTTGGTTACAGCAAGAATTTGAAGGGGATGTTCAGACAAAAGGTTGTACGTATTGCAGCTTATCCTGATAATCCTGAGTTCCAAAGGAAGCAATGGAAGGGTTTCAGCTATTGGAGAGAGGAGGGAGTATGGACATAGTAGGAAATGTTCATAGCTGAGTGAGGTTGAGATTGACCTGGTAGTCTAGGTTTGCTTTTGGTGGCTAACATAAACATAATCAGATTAACCCTGGTAGATTTAAGGGAAATAGTGGTGATGTGTGTTTGAAGAGATGGGATGGTATTACAGGCTTCTTCTCAGTCCTGTCTGTGGAGGGCAGAAGATTTGAGTCATTGAAACAGCAGAACAGCTTGTTTTTTATTCCTTTTGGAAGGAGGGTGTTATTTTACTGTTGCTTCACCATGCTGTTTCTCACCTTCAAGCTGCTCTTTCTCATTTTGTCTTTTTAGGACTGTGTGGTTGTTTCCGTGGTTTTCTCAGTTTACATTTTTTCTGAGCACTTTTCATCTGTTTCCCTCTTTCCATAGTACTCAGAGAAGGATAAAGGGAGAAATAAATTGAACCTGATACCTTATTAGAAGCCACATTTTATTTAAAGCATTGCTATTTATCATTATTAGAAGATTTAATAGTTGTTTCAGACTATCATTGTAAATAACAATTTTTAGTCTTTTTAATATTGGGTTAGTTTAACCTAAACTGTAAGTATTTATTTTTCAGAAGTTTTTCAGTGTTCCAACCATATTTGATCACATTTTCTTCTGTCTTTTGTTCTTCCTGTATTTATAGAAGGAGGTAAAGGAGAGGACCTAAAATTCATATATCTTTTGAATTAACTGTTAAATTTTAAACTGATTTTCTAATACTTTTTGAATGTAAAACATTTTTTTCCTTTAAAATAAATTGTGATGTTTCTTTTAATGTTTAGTTTAAAAATATATTTCTGTAAAGATTAGTTTTTTTAAAATATTGACATGTTTTAGTTGTAATGAAATCCAGGTATATATTCACTCTGTTTTTACTAGAAATCAGTCTCTCTCGTTGTTACTTCCCTGTATTATTCAGCAACAGTCACCTTTGAATGCGAATCTTGTCTTACTCCGAGTAACTTCAGTTTGAAGGAAACTCATTCTCTCTCTCTCTCTCTCTCACGCACAGTTAAATCATCTTATGAAAGTAAGGGTACTCAAGTTTATTGTGTTATAAATACATGGGACCTTTTTTCAGATTTTTTGGAGATATAACTAACATACGATAAATTGCACATACTTAAAGTGGACCATTTGACAAGTTTTGCAGTATGGACACACGGGTGAAACCATCACCACAGTCACTGGCAGAAGTTTCCTTGTGACCTGTCTTAGTTATCTAGTGCTACTCTAACATAAATACCACAAGTGGATGGTTTTAACAAAGAGAAATTTATTTCTTCACAGTAAAGTAGGCCAAAAGTCCAATTTCAGGGTGTCAGCACCAGGGGAAGGCTTTCTCTCTCGGCCTTCTTCTCTTCAGTGTTCCCCCGGACTAGGAGCTTCTCTGTGCAGGGACCCCAGTCCAAAGGACGCGCTCTGCTCCTGGCACTGCTTTCTTGATGGTATGAGGTCCCCCAACTCTCTGCTCACTTCTGTCTTTTATATCTCAAGAAATTGCCTCAGGACTCAATCCAGTCTTGTAGATCCAGTCCTGCCTTAGTAACACAACTGCCACCCATCCTCCCTCATTAACATCATAGAGGCAGGATTTACAACATATAGGAAAATCACACAGTACCAGGAATCATGGCTCAGCCAAACTGATATACATGTTTTTTGGGGGACATAATTCAAACCATGACATGACGTATTGTAATTCTCCGTTCCCTGTCCCACCTCACCCCTACTCAGGCAGCTACTCATTTGCTTTCTATCACTCTAAATTAGTTTAAATTTTCTAATAATGTTAAGAGTGGAAACATAACATACACGCTTCCTGACTTTTTTCACTCAGCATAGTTAAGATTTTTCCATCTTGTGTGTGTGTGTATCAATAATTCATTCCTTTTTATTGCTGACTAGTATTCTGTTATATGGCTATACCATAATTCATCTGTTCAACAATTGATGGACATTTGGATTGTTTTCAGTTTTTTGTTATTACATATTAAGCTACTCTGTCCATTTCACGTTGTGGTTTTTATTTGTATTTCCCTAATGACTAATTAGGAGCCCGGGAGTCAGAATCAACCCAACAGTAACAGGTTGGTGTCACAACAGTTAAGCCCTTGGCTGCTAACTGAAAAGTTGGTGATTTAAATTCACCCACTGGCTCCTTGGGAGAAAGACCTGGTGATCTGCTCCAGTAAATTGCAACCTAGAAAACCGTATGGAGCAGTCGTACTCTGTCATGTGTAGTCACTATGAGTCGAAAATGAACTTGATGGGACCTAACAAAACAGTGACTAATTATGTTGAATGTCTTTCCATGTGCTTATTTGTTATTTGTATATTTCTTTGGTGAACTGTATGGTTACACCTTTTGCTCCCCGCTCCCCCCCCCCCACCGGTCCTTTTTATATTGGTTTTTTATTACTGAAGTTTTCCAGACTGTATATTTTGGATACAAACCTTTATCAGATACATTATTTGCAGATATTTTCTCTCACTATGTAGCTTGTCTTTTCACTCTGTTAATCTTTCAAAGAACAGAAGTTCTTAATTTTGATGGTTTTGCTTATCCGTTTTTTCCTGTTTTCTTCTAGAAGTTTTATATTTTTAGGTTTTACATTTATGTCTGTGATCCATTTTGAATTAATTTTACAACTGTTGTGAGTTATAGGTCAAATTCCACTTACTTGAATATAGATACTCAATTTTTTCAGAGCCATTTGTGGAACAGACTTTTCTTTCTCCACCTAACTGCCTTTGACCCTTTGTTGAAAGTCAATTAACTATATATATACACACACATATATATACACACACACATATATATATAATTTCTAGACTCTAGTCTGTTCCTTTTATCTATTTGCCTATCTTTACATTAGTACCACACTGTATTGATTACTATAGCTTTATAATAAAACTTAAAGTCAGGGAGGATCAATTCTCCCAACTTAGTTCTTATTTTTCAAAATTGCTTGAGCTATTCTAGATCCTTTGCATTTTTTATATGAATTTTAGAATCAGATTGTCAGTTTGTAGAAATAAGCCTGATAGTATTTTGATTGGAATTGCAGTGATTTTGTAGATCATTTGGGGGAAGAATTAAGGGCTTAACCATATTAGGTCTTCCTGATCCATGAACACAGTATATTCTATCTCCTCATTTATTTAGGTGTTTGGAGCCCTAGTGGCACAGTGTTTAAGAGCTTGGCTGCTATCCAAAAAGTTGACAATTCTAATCCAGCAGCCGCTCCTTAGAAATCCTATGGGGCAGTTCTCCTCTGTCCTATAGGGTTGCTATGAGTTGGAATCAACTCAGTGGCAACGGGTTTGCTTTTTGTGGTTTTATTTAGGTCTTCAATTTATCGCAGCAGTGAGTGTACATGTCTTGTTCATCTTTTTTCAACTTTTATGTCTAAATGTTTGATGTTTTTTTGATGCTGTTTTGAGTAGTAGTTTTGTGAAATTTCAGTTTCTGATTTTCCTTGCTAACATGTAGAAATACAGTTGATTTCTGTATGTTCACCTTGTATCCTGCAACCTTGGTAAAAATCTCTTGTTCTAATAGCTTATTGATCATGTTGAATTTTCTTTATAAATGATCATGTCATCTGTGAATAAGACAATTTTGCTTTTCTATCCAACCTGGACACTTTTCTTTTCTTGCCTGATTATACTGGTGGCATAGTGATTAAGAGCTACTGGCTGCTAACCAAAAGGTTGGCACTTCAAATCCACCAGGTATTCCTTGGAAACCCTTTGGGGCAGTTCTGCTCTGTCCTGCAGGGTTGTGATGAGTTGGAATCGACTTGACAGCAGTGGGTTTGGTTTTTTTAAGAACCCCAAGTGCAATGTTCAGTAGAAGTGTTGAAAAGGAACTTTGTTTTTGATCTTATGGAGATAAGTTTTCAGACTTTTAGTATTATGATGTTGAGGAAGTTTCTTTCTATTTCTAGTTTGTTGAGAGTTTTATCAGCCATGAGTGTTGGATTTTGTCAAATCTTCTTTCTGTGTATTTTTAATAGATGTTTTGATGTGATTACATGTTTGTGTGTTTTTTTCTTTTTTAGTCTGTTGATATGATGGATTACTGGTTGATTTTCTAGTGTTAAACCACCCTTGCATTTTTTGGGAATAAATTCCACTTTGTCTTGATGTATTATTATTTTTATATATTGTTAAATTAAAAATACGCTGTTTAATTAAAATTAAAGGAATTTTACATCTGTGTGCATGTGGGATATTGTACTGTAGCTTTCTTTTCTTATAATATCTTTGTTGGTTTTGGTGTCAAAGTAATGTTGTGCCTCATAGGATGAATTGGAGGTATTACTCTTGTTTCAGTTCTCTGAAAAAATTTGTGTAGATTTGGTATTATATCTTAATATTCAGTAAAATTTACCTCTAAAGCCATCTGGGCCTGGAGTTTTCTTTGTGGGAAAGTTTTAAAGTACAGTTTAATTTCTTCAATAGATACATGGCTATTCAGGTTATCTGTTTCTTCTTGCATGAACTTTGGTAGTTTGTCTTGTAAGAAATTTTTCTGTTTTATTTATGTTCATGAATGTATTGGTATAAAGTTGTTCGTATATTCACTTTTCTGTTTAGTATCTATAGAACCTATAGTGATAACCCCCTCTTTCATTTCTCATAATGACAATTTATGTCTTTTTTTTTTTTCTTATCAGTCTGTGTCTTAGCTTGTTATTGTTGTTAGGTGCCCTTGAGGTGATTTTCAACTCATAGGGATCCCTGTGTTTCAGTATAGCTGCCCCATAAGATTTTCTAGGCTATAATCTTTACTAGAGCAGATCACCAGGTTTTTTCTCCCATGGAGCCAGTGGATGGGCTCTAACCACCAATCTTTTGGTTAGCAGCTGAGCTGTTGTTAACCGTTGCAACATCAGGACTGAAGTGGGTGGCTTTAACAGAAATTTATTTTTCCACGGAGAGGTGGCTAGAAGTTGAAGTTAGAGTGCCAGCTCTAGGGGAAAGGCTTTCTCTCTGTGTTGGCTCTGGGCGAAGATCCTTGTCTCTTTTCAGCTTCTGTTCCTTGGTTCCTTGGTGATCTACATGTGGCATCAATCTCCCCTCCCCACTGCCATTTGTCCTTGCTTACTTCTGTGCCTAATCTGCTCCTTTTATATCTCAAAAATGATTGGCTTAGAACACATGCAACACTGATACGGCTTCATTAACCTAACAAAGAAAGCCCTGTTCCCAAATGTGATTTCATCCACATGTGTAGAGGTCAGGATTCCAATACATATTTTGGGGGGACACAAATCAATCTGTAACAGTCTGGCTAGAGGATTTTGAATTTTTTATCTTAAATAATCAGCTTTATCGATTTCTTTTATGATCTTTGTGTTTTTCTTCTGTTTATTTTTCTTTTTCTAGTTTCTTAAGGTAGAATGGTGAAATTTATTTGTGAGCTTTCTTTTTCTAGTATAGGCACTTTAATGCTGTAAATTTTCTTTTATATACTGCTGTAAATTTTTTGGTATGTTGTGTTTTTATATTTATTTGGTTCAAAAGCTACGTCCTGGTTTCCCTTTTGATTTCTTCTTTGACTCATGGATTACTTAGTATATTATTTAATTTTCAAATATTTAGGGATTTTCCACATATCTTTTTGTTACTGGTTTCTAATTTAGTATCTTCGTTTTATATAAATCCTTTTAAATTTATTGAGACTTTTGTTTTTATGGCACAAGATATAGATTTGTTAAATGTTCTGTGTGCTGTTTGAAAGAATGTATTCATTCCGCTGTTGTGTGGATTTTTTTCTATAAATGTCGTTTACATCAGGTTGATTTATACTTGTTCTGTCATTTATTGAGACAGGATACAGGCATCTCCTAATGTAATTGTGAAATTTGCTGGATCTCCTTTTTTCCACTTTTCTGTTTTTACTTCATTTATTTTGAGATCCCTTATTAGGTATAGAAACATTTAAGTTTTTTAGATCTTCCTGATGAATAGACCTCTTTATCCTTGGAAATATTTTTTGTTTTGAAACTGACTTTGTTTGATATTAATATAGCCAATTCAGCTTTCTTTTCATTAGTATTAGTAAATTTCTTTTTTCATACTTTCATTTATTTTTCACATACTTTCTCTTTGTGTCTTTTTTATATTTAAAGTGAGTTTCTTATAGACAGTTTATATTTAGATCTTGCTTTGCTACACACCCCTATACGTCCTCAATCTGACAATGTGCCTTTTTATTGAGGCATTTAGGTAATCAACATTTAATGTCATTATTGAAAGAGGTCTGTTTATGTTTAACATTTACCAATCCATTTCTGTATGCCCATCATTTCTCTCTCTGTTTTTGATACATTTTGGATTGGGTTGTTTTTAGTAATTGTACTTTAGATGAAGGTTTACAGAACAAACTAACTTCTCATTAAAGAGTTAGTACACATGTTGTTTTATGATGTTGGTTAACAACTCCACAACATGTCAACACTCACCCATTCTGACTTTGGGTTCCCTGTTACCAGCTATCCTGTCCCCTCCTGCCTTCTTGTCCTCGCTCCTGGGCTGGTGTGCTGCTTTAGTCTCATTTTGTTTTATGGGCCTGTCTGCTTTTTGACTGAAGGGTGAATGTCAGGAGTGAATTCATTACTGAGCTTAAAGGGTGTCTGGGGGCCATACTCTCAGGGTTTCACCGGTCTCTGTCAGGCCAGTACAGTACGTCTGGTCTTTTTTTGTGAGTTAGGATTTTGTTCTACAGTTTTCTCCAGCTCTGTCCGGGACCTTCTATTTTGTTCCTTGTCAGAGCAGTCAGTGGTGGTAGCCGGGCACCATCTAGTTGTACTGGACTCAGTCTGGTGGAGGCTGTGGTCCATTAGTCCTTTGGACTAATCTTTCTCTTGCATCTTTAGTTTTCTTCATTCTCCCTTGCTCCGGAAGGGATGAGTAGATTGAGTGTTTTTTATGATTCAGTTTTGTCTGGTAACAGTAACTGTTTGTTATGTTATTTTAATGGTTGCTTTTGGGTTTATAGTATACATCTTTAATTTATCAGAGTCTGACTTCAAGTGATGTTATACCACTTCATGTATAGTATAAGAACTTTACAGCAGTATACTTCCATTTTTCCCTTTTTAGCTTTTTGTGCTATTTTTATCATTTTTTTTTGTTTTTACGTATGTTACAAACCCCACGATTCAGTCTTTTTACTTTTGCTCTAAATCACAACTGTATTTTAAAGAGATTTAAATAATAAAAAAGTCTTTAACATTTACCTATGAAGTTACCATTACTAGTGCTTTTCCTTTCTTTATGTAGATCCACATTTCATTTATTTTTATTCTGTGTAAGGACATCATTTCACATTTATTAAAGTGCTGGTCTTGTGACGATTAGTTCCTTCAGCTTTTATATCTGAAAAAATAAATTTTGTCTTGGTTTATGAAAAATATTTTAGCTAGCTATAGAATTTTAGGTTGACAGTTTATTTCTTTTAGTACTTTAAAGATTTTGCTCTTCTATTTTCTAGCTGGCATTGTTTCCTGGGAGAAATCTGCTGTCATCTTTATTTTGTGTCTTTGCATGTAAGGCATCTTTTTTTCTTCTGGCTACTTTTATCATTTCTCTTTTCACTGGTTTTTATTAATAAGCAGTTTGATTATGATATGCATTCATATATTTTTTTCTTCATGTTTTCTTGCTTGGGGTTAATTGAGCTTCTTAGATCTGTGAGTTCATAGTTTTCATCAAATATATAATTTTTCCTGCTATTATTTCTTCAGGTTTTTTTTTTTTTTTTTAAGTATGTCTTTATTTTCTCTGTGCTTCATGTTGGATAGTTTCTGTACTGTGTTCTCAGAGTTAAGGTGAGTGAACAAATCTGTGGCTTTTTTGAGACACTTGAATAGTACATAATTTTATTTTTAAAATAATAACCATCATATTACGTTTCATCATGGTCGTTGAAAGCACAGTGATTGACTATTCCTCCTCCCTTTGCTTGTTTCCCAGTGTGGATGACTAAGCCTTATAGAATAATGTAAGGCAATCAGACCTTAAAAAATATATATCATAACTGCTGTTTCTTTGGTTATCTATTATACAGCCATTATGTAATTCTGAATCTAATTTAAAATTTTTGTTTGAAGTAGGAAATATTTTTTGTTCTCAGTTAATGCTATTTAGTTGATGTATCAGACTTACATCTTATCTGAGGATTAATAATTGTGGTTAGCCAGTAAAAAAAAAAATTAACACATATTCAAAATTACTATTTTGAAAAATTCCTTAAGTTGCCTGTAAATCTCAGTATAAACCAAAGTGCTTATGCACCACTTCGTTATTGTTGTTAGGTGCCATTGAGTAGGTTCTGACTCACAGAGACCCTGTGTATGACAGAACGAAACACTGCCTGGTCTTGTGCACCACTATAGAGACTCTAAGTATGTCCAGATACCCAGTTTTACCTTCTGTGGAAAAGAAAAAAAGACCACATTTTCTTCAACTGAGTACAAATAAAGTACTTGGTTTGCGTTTGAAGCCTAAGTTACATGAAAAATAAGTAACTTTAAGCACTAGAATCATACTCAGCAGTGAGATGCTTATACTATGAGAGGAGTTTAGGATGTGAAGTGGACTGAGCAAACAACAGATTTTGTGACTTCAGTCTTAAGCTTGCTTGTTTTGCCTCTTTCAGCCATCTCCTACCTTCTTCTCCTCTCACTTCTCTTTTCCTTGCTTTTAAGTTTTATGCTTATTTAATGGTATTCCACAGTAGCATTGGGTACATATTGCTTCAACAGCATATTATGGAACAAATACTCTTAAATTAACTTTCAAACGTAGAATTAATGTAGAGTTCTCTTTTTTAGTGAAACCTACGTAGCTCTTTTTTTTGGCATTATATATAAATTTTTTTAACTGTTAGGATCTTAAGCTGAAATTCGTTTTTTCCTTATTAACAAGCCTCTGATATCCTTCAAAACCAGCCAAAACCCGTTGCTGTCGACTCAGTTCTGACTCATAGCTGCCCCATAGGCCAGAGTAGAACTGCCCCATAGGGTTTCTGAGACTAAATCTTTCTGGAAGCAGACTGCCACATCTTTCTCCTGCAGAGTGTCGGATGGGTTCAAGCTGCCTACCTTTTGGTTAGCAGCTGAGCACTTTAACCACTGCACCAGTAGGGCTCCTTTGAAGCTTAGATGGTGGGGAAAATTTTTTTTAAATAATATGTTTATTTATGGTTTTATTTAATGTGATTTTGCCACGGAAATTTGTAACTTTTCATTCATAGCTTTTTGTAATATTTTTTGCAAATGTAACATTTTTATTGAATTTATGTACACATTTATATGTCAGGATAAGCAAGGACATTCCGTTAAATGAATGGGAAAATTGACTAGTCCTAATTTAGATTGGCATGTGGAAGTGAGTAGTATATTTCCACTTGTAGTACTCCATTTAGTTTTCTCTCCTTTTCTCATTTTGATACATGAACAGTGTACATGAGAAGAATATCACTGTGTTTTCTTCAGGTAACTTTTAACCTTCACTAGGTCATATAAAAAACCAAACCCACTGCCGTCACGTAGATTCACACTCATAGCGACCCTGTGTACCGTCAGGTATAAGTGGGATGGAGAATCTCAGGGTCAGATCAAGCTGTGGAAAAATATATTTGAAAACTCTGGTGGTGTTGTTTCCAAATTGATCTGCCTAGCATGGAAAAAGTTCATGTTTCTAAAGTATGCCTTGAATCTTAACTTAAATCTGATTGGTTTGTTATTTAAGATTTTGTTTTTTTTCCTAAACTCACTTTGAAACCTTTTGTGCTTGTTTGTAAATTATAATTTAGCAGAATAGTGATTAGTTTGTTTTTGAGATAGTATTTCTTATATTTGATGATGAAAATCTGGTATTGGTAGTGATACGATGGGGGAGTATACTGGGGAGCAAGTATTTCTTGTAAAAAGTTAGTCTTCAAAACATTTGGCGTCTTATTCCTCCTTTATGAACATTAATTTTGCTAAAAACTTCAACCATTTTGAAACCTGATTTTATTGTGTCACTTTCTCAATTTTTAAATTTATTTGATAGTTTGTATTGAGTAATGGATATGTGTGGGAATTTTCAGTTTTGATATTTTCAGATTTTTCATTTGTATCACACCAGAGATTTTAGATAGATGTTTTAAGAAAACATCCATTTATTTTTGAACATAAATTTAGTGCTTGATGTTCGGGCAGTGTCATAGGTGCTTCGGATACTTTAGAGAATTTAACAAGAAAAATCCTTGACCTGTGAACTTTACAAACATCGCATTTTGAAGCATGTTGATTAATGTATACCTGGTATATAACACATTTTCATAATCATTTAATTTGCCATTCTTTGGACATACATTGTATTAAAAATGATTATTAAACACTAGAAGCTAATTATTTTTTAAAAATTTTATATTGCTTTTTTATATCTAAATCAAGGGGGTGATTGAATCTGTTTTGGGGCATAATGTTTAATTTTTATAAGTCTTAACCCTATAGAATAATACTTTTTTCTCAGCTTAATACTTGGAAGATAGGGTTTCTGTTTTAAAGGGTTTAATCTGTCTGGTTTTAAAAAGCAACCCTCATCTGAATTCTTTAAAAATTCTTGACCTGTCCTAAGCTAACCAGTTGCCATTGAATAGATTCTTACTCTTATAACTCTTATGTATGGATTTATAATTCTCTTAAATTGTCACCTTCCTGTGTTGAACACTAAAGCTAAGTTTAATTTCATGTCTAGGAATTAGTATGTTCTTACTGAAAATGATGTTGTTTGAGAAATTAGTGCTTCCAGTATTACTGTTGGTCACCTAATAAATATGACTAATATAAACTTTTACTTGTTGCTGCAATTGTTACTCAAATAGCCATGCTATAAACTGTTATCTACATTTTTCTAGAAGTAGTTACACTAAGAGTTTAAAATGATTATATGATTTTCTTAAGTAGGCTTGTTTATTTTTAGAACTGTACCTTTCATACAAGTATCTTACAATGTCCAATAATTATTAATTTGCCATCTTTTTTTTGGTCACCAAAATGTAATTAGTTCTTTTTCCTTTTACTTCCTTTTCTCAATCAAAATGTTAGACTTATACAAGCACTAGCAGCAACTCTATGTCAGGATCCTTGAAGCGTTTGGAAGATACTGCAGCACGATTTACAAATGCAAATTTCCAGGAAGTCTCTGCCCATACCTCTAGTGGAAAAGATGTTTCAGAGGCTAGAGGGTCAGAGGGCAAAGGAAAGAAATCTTCAGCTCACAGCTCAGGTCAGAGGGGAAGAAAGCCTGGTGGTGGAAGAAATCCAGGAACGACTGTGTCAGCAGCTAGTCCTTTTCAGCAAGGTATTAATTAAATTATAGCTAAAATACTTGTTCTTGTGATGTTCAGTGATAGTTACGTTTTATAGAAGAATTTATCTTTTATTTATAACAAATGGATCATTTGTGATTATTGAGTGATGAGTAAGATTACTTCAAAGACTAGTATGTTTTGTTAAAATGTTTCTGGGACCTTTGTTTTCTTTTTATGTTGTGCTATATGCATCCAAAGTTGAACTGTACTTTTAATGTTTAAATAGATATGAATAAAGTTTAAGATTGAGGAGAAAAACAATAAAGCTGGAGTTTTCCTTTCTGCTACATAGAACAGTCATTCTTTTCTATGAGTTATTTTTATTTACCTTTCCAATTAAAAATTGATTAAAAGTTAAGGTTTACATTTTTAGTAGGTGAAGAGTACAAAGTAATCTGCATAGTACTGAAGGGATCTACGTAGGTTTCAGTAAATAGTTGTTGATTTAATAATGCATTTATT
>NW_004444011.1:6860124-6889706 GCF_000243295.1 Trichechus manatus latirostris | reverse complement strand
AAGGCTGACCAAATTTAGCAGGTAAAATACAGGATGCCCAATTAAATTGGAATCTCAGATAAGCAGTAATGTTTTAATATAAGCATGTCCCAAATATTTCATGGGACATACTTACACTGAAAAATAAAATTCAGAATAACTGGGCATGCCATATTTTATATGGCAACCCTATCTTATGGACTAACTCAGCTAAACTTTAGAATACATTAGCCCTATGTTCTAGGTTTTTACTGTGTGTCATTTTTTAACATGAACATAAATATTTTGAGAAACATAAAAGTAAAAAATGCTGGAGGAAAATACATTAGTAACGTATACAATAAATGCCTTTTCTTTTTTTCTTTGACTCGCTAGGAGTAAATGTGGGGAGAAAATTGTTTCTTTAAGCCTGCTGAAGCTTCTGTTAATAATAAAAATTATACCAAAAATCTGGCAGGTTGTAATTTGAGTATTTAGAGAGATTACTTAGTCTGCTAACTTCTTACTTAAAAATATATTCATATTTTATACAAGCAGTTACTTTGGGCTTAAAGTTTTTCAAGTCCTAGGGTTTTTTTTTTGCCTTCCATTACAAAAAATTAGAAAATAAAATGCCAAATTTACTGTTTTTATTTTACTAAAATTTACATTTATTGTTGCTCTTATTGTTTCATCATTTTGGAAAATAAATAAAACCTTAATTAATTTTTAATGTAATTTCATTCACATCTTGAATGTGGTATTAGAGGAATTTAGTCAGTTCTTTTTATGATTAAGACCCTATTTTCCACTATTAAAATTGCATTTTTGAGTTTTTAATCTATGAAGTACTAATACATTTAGAAAAGAAATCTTTTATTTTCTTGAAGTTGGCAACACTGAAGAATCATTTACAGCCTCCATTAAGTCATAGTAGAAAATGTGTTATGTTTTCATATCTTAGGTTATATTCTATAAAAATTTTAAATGTTAAAACTTAAAGGTGGGGAATTTTGAGATTTCTTAGTTTTATTTTTTTCGTAGCAAGTAGTATATGAATGATAAAAAATATGCATTTTAAGCATTGTGTTTACTAAATATTTTAAAGTATTTGTTACCCTGTAGTATGCTTTTAACACCAGCTGTAAAAACAAAAAAGTGTATAAAAAAGACAGATGGTGACAGATCAGAATGGATGATAAAGAACTTCTTTATAGCTGTTAATTAAGTGGCAAATTGCATTTATCCTTAAATGACTGATATAATGTAAATTATAAAATATAAATGACTTTTTAATATATATGCTTTTCTATTTAGACATAGCCTGAAAATGCCAGAGTAGGTAGAAATAATTTTTTAAATTAAAAGCAAATGTACTCTTAAAAGAGTTAAGTTTTAAAACTACTAATGCTCTTTTTAATCAGCCTTTTTGGAAGAGGTTAAAATTTAAAAATCAAAACCCTTAGACTTTAGTTAAAAAAAAAGAAAACTTTCTTGTATATGAGGAAAAAGTATCTTGTAAATATTTAGGTGACTTTATGTGTGATCACTTGTGAATGTGTTCTGCAATAAAATTCAACACTTAGCTTGAAATTTCCACCACTTCAGTAAAACACTTTCCCTTGAGCTTTTATTTCCAAACATATTAGTTAAAATATGATGATACAGTTTAGTTGTTTGAAACATAGTAGATGTGGTTATAACTGAGTCTAAACACTTGTTACTCATTTGGCAAGCATGAAGGTTTGGCGAAATAGGATGGTGGGTCAAACTATTTTTTTGTCCCAGCCATCTTATTTCCCTACCCGGCAAATAAGAAACTTGAGGTTTTTAAATCTCAGTGACACATGGTGGGCTATTAATTTTTTTTTTTTTAACTATAGAGTGGAAAGAGAATAAGCAGTTTTAAAAGAGATTCATGAAAGCTGCCTTTCCCATGATTATTTTTCATAAAAGCAATAGCAGAATGATAGTGGTGGATTTGTTTTCTTTATGCAACTCTGGGGGACGTGGATATGGAGATAGGTTTCATGTAATCATTATTTTATCAAATCCATGTTTTGGTGGGATAGATTCGTCTGAACAGTAACACTCACTGATATGTCTTGAAGTTAGATCTTCTACCCTAAGAAACATCCCTTGGTTCTTTCTGTATGTTGGAAACATTAATAATCATATCTTCAGTGCTTGAAAAAGAAGAGTCAAATTGTAGTCTTGTCAGGTCCGCTTGCAAGACTGTCAAAGGAGACTTTGCTGTTCCTCAGTCCTTCCTCAGGTATACAAAAGGGGCTTGGGAGAGAACTGAGGAATGTGGCAAAAGGTAGGTTAGGTAAATCACAATTTATATTGTAGTAATTATAAAAGTATCATTTGCAATTCAGGATTAAGTATTTCATTTGATACTAACTCTAAAATAACCATTTCTTAAGATGATTTTATAGGTAAACTTGATTTCAGTGATAACCTTTTGCAAATGTAGCTTTGTTACATAGTGATGTGTCCTAATATTTATAGTTGATTTGTATTTTCACCTTATTTTGATGATTATAGTATGTCTACTGCTCATGGGAATTTTTGCATCCAATTTTTTTTCTTTTCCTTCCCCCCACCCCCTCCCCCCTTTTTTTTTTCACTGCAGGCAGTTTTTCAGGAACTCCAGGCAGTGTAAAATCATCATCTGGAAGTTCAGTACAGTCTCCCCAGGATTTCTTGAGCTTTACAGAGTCAGATCTGCGTAATGACAGTTACAGTCACTCCCAACAGTCATCATCAACCAAAGATGTACATAAAGGAGAGTCTGGAAGCCAGGAAGGGGGGGTAAATAGTTTTAGTTCCTTAATTGGTCTCGCTTCGACCTCAGCTGTTATTTCACAGCCTAAAAGCTTTGAAAATTCACCTGGAGATTTGGGTAATTCCAGCCTTCCTACCACAGGATATAAACGGGCTCAAACCTCTGGCATTGAAGAAGAAACTGTGAAGGAAAAGAAAAGAAAAGGAAATAAACAAAGTAAGCATGGACCTGGTAGACCCAAAGGCAACAAAAATCAAGAGAATATTTCTCACCTCTCAGTTTCTTCTGCTTCACCAACATCATCTGTAGCATCAGCTACAGGAAGTGTAACAAGCTGTAGTCTTCAGAAATCACCTACGCTGCTCAGGAATGGAAGTTTACAAAGTCTTAGTGTTGGCTCATCTCCAGTTGGTTCAGGTAGGGATTTGCCTATAATTTTTCTCTTTCACTCCCACCATCACCACCTCCTTTCCTCTACCCCAAAAAGTAAAGAATTGTATATTTGAAACTGTTGTATATTTTGAATTGCTCAGTTACATTTAATTATCTGTTAATAAAAAAATAAATAAAAATGTCTTAGAATCTTAGAACATTTGATACTTCGAAAAGATGTTTGACACTAGTCTTATGTTACTTAACTAAATATAGGCTAAACAGTTTATTGGTCATCCATTTCTTATGAAATACCTAGAATTCATTCCTATTTTGTTTTTGTTTCACCTGCACAGTATTTTAAAAACCAACCAAGGATTCACATTTAAAGTGTGAGAGTTTTTGTATTATAGTTTTGGTTGGTATTTGTTTTTGAACTCCTTTTCTCTAAACTTCAGTCTTCGTTTTCTAAACAATTCATCACATAAATACTACTTGAATTATTGTATCTGAAATATTTCTAAATATTTAATTAAAATTATTTAAATTTATGTAATATAGCATTCACATTTTAGGAGATACAGTGATTTACTTTTTGTTTTAAAATATTTTTAACAGTTTATACAATTTTCTTTATTAGAGTATAAGTGAAATTGTGTAAGTTGTTATTCACACCACTGGGATGCTTTTTATATGTTCATTTTTTTTAATTCTTGAAGATGTATCTTTTAAATAGAAACTTAACAGTTTTTATATTTGTGAATGTCAGCATTTATCTTTTATGTTGCATCTTGAATTTGAAATACATAGTTTTAAATAAGTATTGATTGTAAATTCACCCCTCTTTTGATTATAGATTTCTGATTGTAGAAATAATATTTTGGCTAAGATAAATAAACTTATGAATTTTATCAGCTCCTTTAACTGTTGGGGTTGTATAGATAGGAAACAGTATGAAGAAAATAAATCCAATTTGAGTGAAGACTGTTGATGTATATTTTATAAATATAGAATTTTAGAATATTTTAAAGTTGTGCAGATACTAGCTTCATTAAACAAATTAATTTTTAAAGCCTGTTATGTAGCCTTTCAAATTTTAAAACTATAAGAAAGACTATTCTGAGAGAAAAGAGCATGTGTAAAGCTCAGATGTGAGAAATATTAACTATTTAAGTACCATTTGTTACGTGCCAGCCTATTGTAAGTGCTTTATATTTTTATCTTGTTTAATCCTAACAGCAACTATATGAAGTAAGGGCTATTAATGCACCCATTTTACAGCTGAAAAAAAACTGAGGCTTAGACAGGTCAAGTAGTTGCCGAATGTCACACAGCCAGGGATTTTTTCTGTTTTTCATAGCTAGCTTCAGTGCCTGTTGTGGCCTTATTTGCCAAGCCTTTTGCAGGAATGAGTGGAAACTATGAAAGGATTATTTCATTAGCAGCACTAAAGATGGATCTAGAGGAGAGTTTTTCAACCTTGGCATTATTGACATTTTGGCCTGAATGATTCTTCGTTGTTCTGTGTTGTCTTGTGCATTGTAGGATGTTTAGCAGAATCCCCAGCTCTCCTTCCCCCCAGTCAAAACTGTCTCCAAACATTGTTAAATGTTCCCTAGGAAGCTAAATCACCTCTAGTTGACAACCACTGTTTTAGAGGGAAAAGATATAAATTGCAGTGAGAAATAGTTCATCGAAAAGATTTAAATATATTGCACCCTGGAATTTATAGGCTATGTTTCCTTTGAGACCAGAAGGCCTTAGCAATTAGCCTTAGCCCCTAGTCACAAAAAGTATATTTAGACAGATTTACTCAGAAAAATTGTCAGTTCATATTTAGGCAAGAGGCTAAATTTGCCTTTGTGGAGAGAGCTTCCTGGTGTTATATATATATATACAAGCATAGTCTGAAAATTCATGAATTTCAGAAATTGCTTTTGAATGCTTTTTGAAACACATATCTTCAGATTAATGAAATTACATATTGACTTACATCCTTGAAAAGATTTTTCTACCTGTTAAAGATTTAGGAGATTTTAGCTGCGGGAAATAGTGTCCCTTACTATTAATTCTTGTAGAGGGCAATCTTTGTGGGATATTTATGGCAGAAAAATAAGAATTTGTATGCATTTTCCTCACCATTAGGTAAATACAGTAATTTGAGAGAGATATCCATAGATAGTGTTATTTGACAAAAGTAAATAACAAATTTAGGACTTGCCAGGATTTTTTCTTTAAATTTGTGTTTAAAAATCACCTTGGAGATTGTAATATGCCTTGTTAAAGTTAAAGGTATAATTATGAAATAATATTACTCAAAACTATTTGAGATAATATATTCTTTAATTTTATACATATTAATAAAATTTTTATGAGTAGATCAGGACAGTCTCTTACTCATAAACTTAATACTAACATCTATCCTTACCCACAAAAAGCTGGCTAAATGCCATGAATATTTAACAATTATTCCAGAGTTCAATAATAAGAATTGCCAACTGCTGTTGAACTCTCATTATGTGCTACACAGTTAATACAAGCTTAATACACACTTAGTACACACTTAATGTAACCATTAAGTATTTACTCATTTTATAGAACAAGAAACTGAGACACAGTTCACACAGCTCTAAGTGGTGAAGCTGTTCATTTTTCCTGAATCCAGATCCATGTTAATTATAAAGTTCAAGGGATGTTGATGAGGGTCTGAAGCCACACTAGTACAATGTAAGTCATGCTTTAAGCAGAGGGATCCATGAGAGACTGTTGAAGCAGTAATTTAACTTTCAATAATAGTGTTTCCTACTACTAGTATGAGAAAGTTAATGTTTCCTTCGGGCTAATTTTAAATTGAAAAAAATATTTAGTAATTGTAAAAACAGGAAATCACCTCTTACCCCAATATATATGTAGGAAGGAGAAAATGTGGACTGTGTACTATATTATCAAATATTTTTCATGATGCCCTTTTAAAAACATTCATTTACTTTCATGACAGGTTGATAATTTAGTAATGGTGAAGGTAACCTTTGTAAGTACCTGTTGACCATGAAGATAGAACTATAACATCCACCAAATATTAACCCCTTGAAGTTAGGAGCTGTGTTTGTCATGTTCACCACTGTATTCGTACTGTCACTTCAGTGCTTTGTATATAATAAATGCTAAATATCTTTTTTTTAAAAAATGAATGAATACTATTAGTAATCACTGATTGCATAGCAAGCATGTAGTTAGTAGTATCTTGTGTGATTTTGTACTTGCTTTCCAAGTGCTTAGGCCAGGTTGCAAGTGAAATGGTTATTTGTAAAGCTTTTCATGTAACATTACAAGACTGTTTAGGGTGGAGAATTATTACTAAGTTGGAAAGGACCATTAAGAAGATGGGATTTGAAATGTACTTTGGAGTAGACAGAAAAGAAGGTCAACAATATTCCCGGAAAGGAAAGCTATATTGAGGGGATAAGCTTATTAGAAACGAGAAACTTGTGTTTGTTTGATAATTAGAGGTAATGTTGATTAAATAGGGCAGAATGGGTCAACTTATAGTAATGGTAATATCTTACATTTGATGGCACTTAACAAATTTTAAATAACTCTTTCATTACTATCGCATTTTATCCTTGTAACAATTTTGTGAAATAGGCAGAGCAGCTGCTGCTGCTGTTACTGTTGTTCTTGCTATTATTTCTCCTGTTTTTACCATGAGTGAGACATAAAGCAGAAGTAGAATCAGATCCTAATTATGTGATTCTCTTTTGAAATTATTAGCATCAGTTTTAACAGTATCCAGAATTCTCTCATATTATGTTCAAATCATAAGTGTGTGTAGCAAGGTATATGTTCTGGGAGTCCTAAATCAAATCAATAGAAACCCAGAAAATATCTGTAAGCTTCTAGTCTGATCCAGGGCATGTATTATAAAATTTTAAGTTGAAGTAAAATCATGATAAATGGCCTACTGTTTTATAGTGACTTATACAAAATGGAAAATTAGTGTGGTGTTTTAAATGATTGCTAAGGGTTGTAAATTTTTGATTTATAGATTGTGTTAAGTTTTTGATCGAATACTTTACTACATACATTCTTTTGGAATTTTGTTTATCTTAAAACTGGGTCTTTTGAAACATGGAGAATTAGTACAGCTTTTGGAAAAATAGAAGTGTCTTACTTGTCCTCTTCCTCTTTCCCATTTATCTCAACCACATTATAAGAGTTTATGATTTACTAAAGTGAAAGTTGACAACATTGTTTTCTTCACAGAAATCGACGTTCTTGTTATTTTCTCCCCAAAAAGTCTGTATTTATTAAATAACAGGTAGTTGATGGTTTAGTATTAACTTTTCCTCATCAAATTGCTTTAGAGATTTTGAGTGTACGATGGTCTTTCAAAGTACATGTTCTTTTAAAAAATCTTAGTCTCCAGTTCTTTAATATAATAGTGCCATACCTTTCTAAGACAAGATACTTAAAATGTGTTTCAGTGATGAAATTCTTTAGTAGTGATAAGTGCTACAAATGAAATTCTGTAAAGGTACTCCTTTGGTTGTGATTGTATGTACTTGTCTCTGTGAAATCTTTAAGACTTTTAAGATTAAGTTGTTAATATGAACAGATCATTTCAATAGAAGCTTGTTCTGGCCTCTACTAAAATATAATGATTATGAAATTTGAACTTGAACCCTTATAGTTGTTAAAGAATTCTACTAAATATATCTCTATTAATGTCATAGTTATTTATGTTGGTAAAATGAAATTGAGGAGTCTTTGCCTGGTAAAATACGTTAATTAGAAATAGGAAGTGATTCTGTAAACAAATACAGAAATCATAAAGATGCAAAGATTACTCCAATAACCTCTCAACAGTAGAGTTACTAATAAGGTATTATAGACAAAGGAGTAGGTTATTGATCATAATTATTGATGTCATTATTTTATATAGGTTATTTTGGCTCATAAATGAAAATTGTGAAGGACATAAGACCCTGCTGAGACAAGGATATACCTTGAAATTTGCTTTCTTGTCCCTGATTTTGTTTTGGTTTTCGATGGTTCAAAGATTTACCGACCTTATATCATGGCTGCCTTTCTCTCAAAGTGCCAACTCAAAGGCCAGAATAGCCATATTCCAATTTTTTTCCACATTGAGAAAATCCTCTGCTATTATGAGTGTCCTTTGATATTTTTTTCAGCACCATTCCAAAAAGCTACCATTTCCTTATAATATACCATGTCAGTCTCTTTAGTAGGGCACTTCTCCTCACTTTTTAATCTCACTTGTATTAGATCTGTTAATGAGGCATTAAAGTGGAAAATTCTCTGCCGTGTCTATAATTTTTTAGTGTCGTCTGGAGAGGACAAAACCGCCACTGTTACTATACAGTTTTTCTAACTAAGTTGATCTAAATGTTTACTATCTAACAGCATCTAATATAAAGTTCTTTTAGAATGGCAGCAATTGAAGGTGAAAGCTGGCTTTCTCTACCTTGCTTTGTCTCTCATTAACTCAGGTTACTCAGAGTGGGTCTGTGATAAGACTAGGCTTTTGAGGTATATATGTAGGCAGATGTGAGTAATGGTTTCCTTGGAGACTCTGTACATAGGGTTCCTAGGGACCATGTTTTTGGTTAAGTAATGTCCAGGTCATTCCTAGCCTAGCTATCCCTCCTTTTAAAAATTTTTGCCAACAGTGTTAGCCAGAAGAGAATACCAGTTGTTTCCAGGATTAGCAGGCTAGGTCCTTTGAATCACAGCCTTGGTTCTGGTTGTATCAATTATTTCCTCCCTTGGAATGCAGTGTAGAAATTTATCTCCGATTTTCTAAGCCTTTTGTTGTTAGTAGTATTTTATTGCCTCAGGCCATGCTCTCCTTGGTCCATCATCTGGGTGGGATAAAAAGTCATAGTAATGTATTCTTTGTTCATTACCTTCCTCAAAAATGAAAGGTATGAGAAAGTGAGCTGAGTATAGTTTAGTGAGTTTTATACTATTATATAAGTCATAGTGGATTTCTGTTCATATATAAACTAATTATACTTAAACTTTAATCTCTAATTGACCACAGCATTCAAATGTTTTTGCTAAACTGTGTCTTATGTATTACATAAAGCACATTAGCTTATCACATTGCCTAACTATACTCCCTCTTATTAGTGGAGCCATTTAGACACTTGTTATGTGGATTCATTTGTAAGACCTTATGTGTTTTCCTCACCCTTTGCACACGCATGCATACACACATTTCCGCACTCTGGATTTGTAAGAATTCCACTACCTTTGGTTCTCCTGCCCCTCACGTCCCAGTCACTGTCTTATAATTTCTGTTCTTGCCGTTCTTTTGGACTGTTTAGGTGAATGTTTTCCTGCTTTTCTGGCCTGTTTCTTTTTCTACCCTTAAGTCACTGGCAACTTCTTTGCTGATTTCCTTTCTCCTCCCTCCCAACAGAAATTTCCATGCAGTATCGGCATGATGGAGCTTGTCCAACAACTAGTAAGTTGTCGAACTGGGTTGGTAACCCAGGCTTTTTGACTCTTACGCTAGTGATTTTTCTTGAATATATTATGCCACTGAATCTCTACATTTAGATTTTTCAAAATGCAGTTGGTTCTTAATTGAATAAATTTCTTTTTCGTACAAAGATACTGCTTGTCGTGTGTTCAGTATCTGTATTACTGTCAAATTGTGGGCATATTTTAATTATTGTTAGCCTGTGGTACTTCCATTGGTGGAATTGTGGCTTCTGTTCCCTGATGAAGTAATTTCTTCAGAATTTTGTTTTCCGTTAGTCTTAATGTTCATATAATTTAAAAAATTGTGTATTAATGTTAAGTAGCTTTCCTTCTTAGACATCTACATATGTTGAGACCTTGTTATACAGCATTCTAGGAAATGAGAATGTTTGATAGGGTTAGATGATATAATTAAATTTTTCTTTGTAATAAGTATTGTTGAGTATGACCTAAGGTGAATTTGCCTGTGCAGAACTGCATCCTATACAGACTCACTTTTAGCCAAACATTACATAGTTAGACTACTAAAACTTTTTAAAAAGTAATTAAAATTTGTGTATATTTATTACTAAGAAGATTATTGTCATCAATATGACAGTATGTCTAGCACTTTGATCTAAATTTAGGTAACGTATTGGGAAATGAAATACAGTATTAAGAAATTTATACTGTGTATACACTGAGCCAAACTTGCAGTTTAGGTGATTTAAGCACTGATACATGATAGACTTTTTGAGATTTTATTATATTGATTCGTCTATGCCTGTGTATTTCTTTTGTGTGTTTGAGAATGATCTTAACCTCAAGTCCTTTTTTCCTTACTTAAAAGCTTTCTCAGAGTTGCTGAATGCAATACACAATGGTAAGTTATATTAGAATCTTCTCTGGTGATTCATTTATCACAAAGGTTGCCTTTTGTAGAGAATCCCAATTGAAAGTCTGCATGTTCTTTTGATTGGATGAAGTTTAGCACTGCAGTGAGTCAGTTGTTCAACAAGTTGGTAAAAACATTGTAGAATGCCTACTGGAGGACGATAGGTTGGTAGTCCCTCAATTTGACTTTTATGTCTCTTTGTAAAAAGGCAGAATGATAATGATGGTGTTCTAACTTTAGGAAAGTCTTTTCTCTTTATTTTTGCAAATAGTTTTTCTAGTTCTTTTGAGCTGTCTCAGCAGTGCATTTAATTGGTACCTACATCAGGAATATGCTGTCTCTGCCATGAATTAGAATGTGAATTTCATTATTAAGCTTTTGGTTTATTAATGTATGGAATATTTTTATTATTTTACCCCTTTAGTGAATAAATGGAAGCTAACTTTTTAAATTGGGTCTAGTTTGGGACCCAATTTTACAGTGGAGTTGCATCTTCTGCATGTTTGGGTTCTGAAATCAGCGTATAAGGCAAATGCTATCATTTCTCACTTCTGCAACATAATTGCAATGAAGATCATTTTTGCAAAAATGTTTGAGGGTTTTTTCAGTTACCCAAAGACCTTCCTTAGTCTTTTGACATTCAAATCCAGTATCATCTTTGATTTTCTTTTTCAGTTATCAACTGATTTAACTCTTACTTGCTGAAGAATCTGTAAGCAGTTTTCAACACATTTTCATTAACTTTAGGAAATCTTGCATATTTTGCTGATGCAATTTAATTTACAGTCAATTTGCCTGGTGTTTGGATTATATTGTCAGATGTTTACAATATCAACAGCCAGCAAGAGACTAATGGCATGATGCGCAGACATACATACTAGTGTTGATATGAGGGTAGGTGGGGTTGGGGTGGGAAAACCATTTTATAAGCCATCATTTTATTAATGGATATATATTTAAAGTGATCTATTTATAACTCTTGCTTTCCTGTGCAGCCTGTAACCGCAGAGGCTGAGATAATGAATACCCCAGATATTGAGCGTTAGATATGTAGAAGAAAAAGGAATTGGAAATGTTCTTGAGAATAAACTAAACATGCTACTGTTCTGGAAGTATAAAAACTGAAGGGCTTGTCATCTTTTTCACTTTAACTCATTTCCGTCGAGTCGATTCCGACTCATAGCGACCCTATAGGACAGAGTAGAACTGCCCCACTGGGTTTCCAAGGAGCGGCTGGCGGACTTTTTGTTTAGCAGCCGAATGCTTAACCACTGTGCCACCAGTTTGCATAGGTGAATTTAGACTTGCTCTTTAATTCTTGGAATATTAGAATTTGGAGACTGACAGTTTCTAAAAGTATGCATGGGATAAAAAGAAAGCAGACATCATGGAGAGCAATTGTGATTGAACTGCCACATAAACCCTTTGATAGCATTATCAAGTGACAAAGTTCTGGGTTGTATTAATTTAAGGGTAATTGTCATGTTTCTTTATAGGTGAATGTCATAGGATTAATAACATAAACACAGTTTTCCTTTAAAATTTTGGGTTTTATGGGATTGTTTTGATAGAGAACTCTAACAGTGTAGTTAGATTCTTGTGTTTTCTTGATCACATAACATAGAGGAAAGAAATAAGTAGGGGGCTGATTATTTTTAATTACACGTATAGGATTGATACCCCGTGAATTGGTAATATTCAGCTTGTGGGAGATTGAGAGAGGCCGGAGAGTTAATGTCTTAGATTTAATTGGAAAAATAAGTATTTTCGTGTCTTCTGTCTCTCTTTTTTTAATTGTGCATTAAGTGAAAGTTTCCAGAGCAAATTAGATTCCCATTCAGGAGTTTGCACATAAAGTGTTACATGGCCTTGATTTCATTCCTCACAATGTGTCAACACTCTCCCCATTTTTGCCCTGTGTTCCCCGTTTCCTTTTATCCTGATTGTCTACCCCTTACTGCATGCTCATCTTTGCTTTTGGACAAATATTGCCCTTTTGATCTCGTATAATTGATTGTTCTAAGGAGCAGGTTTCCCTTGGGTATTATTGTTTGTTTTATGGGCTTGTCTTTTGTTTGCCTGGAAGATGGTCTCCGGGAATGGCATCACTTTCGGGTCAGAAGAGTGTCTTCAGGCCATTGTCTCAGGTTTCCCTCCAGTCTCTGTCAGACCAGTTAGTCTGGTCTTTTTTTGTGAATTTGATTTTGTGTTCTACATTTTTGTCCTGCTCCGTCTGGGACCCTCTGTTGTGATCCCAGTCAGAGCAGTTGGTAGTGGTAGCCAGGCACCATCTAGTTCTTCTGGTTTTGGGGTCATACAGGCTGTGGTTCATGTGGTCCATTAGTCCTTTAAGTAGTTGCTCCCTTGAGTTTTTGGTTTTCTTCATTCTCTTTTGCTGCAGATGGGAAGAGACTAGTAATTGTATCTTAGATGGCTGCTCGCAAGCTTTTAAAACCCCAGACACTACTGATGTCCCCCAAGCGCATAGTCCTTTGCCTTAATCCTACCAGATGTTTGGTTACGTCTGAGAGGTTTCCCTGACTGTGGCCCTTGTGTACTCTATTGTCTGTATTAATGTGTGAGGAGCACCTACAGTCATGTATGTAGAAATATCCATCACCTGTATCTGACAATGACTGTGCCCTTACACCCTCCCACACCTCTTGACATATCTATCTACATGTATATTCATTTGTAAATTATTGTTTGTTAATACTATTGTTGCAGGGTTGTCTTTGCTATAGTAGTTTCCGTAGTTGCCCTTTACTCTTGCATTCTTCTCAGTGTCTTCTCATGCCTTGGTCACGTTGTGCTGATTTCTCCCATATTATATATTGCCTTTCCCTTCACCAACATTTACATGTGTCTTCTAGCTATTTGGTAATTTCCCCTCGCTTCCCTCTCATCCCTGGTAACCGTCAAAGAATTTTTTTTTTCCTTTTTTTTTCCTGTGTATAAACCTTTGGTTGTTACTTTGCAATAGTGGTCTCATAAAATATTTGTGCTTTTGTGATTGACTTATTTCACTCAGCATAATGTCCTCCGAATCCATCCATGTTGCGAGATGTTTTGTGGATTCGTCATTATTTATTGTTGCATAGTGTTCCATTGTGTGTATGCACCACAGCTTGTTAATCCGTTCATCTGTTGATGGGCACTTGGATTGTTTCCATCTTTTGCTGTTGTGAATAATGCTGCAATGAACATGGATGTGCATATGTCTATTCGTGTCATGGCTTTTATTTCTTTAGAGTATATACCTAGGAGGGGGATTACTGGATCATATGGTATTTCTATTTCTACCTTTTTGAGGAAACGCCATACCATTTTCCATAATGGTTGTACCATTTTATGTTCCCACTAGCAGCATGTAAGAGTTTCAGTCTCCCTGCAACCTTGCCAACATTTGTTATTTTCTGATTTTTTAATTGTTAGCTTTTAAATTTATCTTCATAATATTAGCATTAGCAATAAAAAAGGGAGGTTGAGACTTGTCAGTAGGGAAAGGAAGGAAAAAGAAGAATTTATATTTCATATTATTTGCCTGGTGCACTGGTAGCACAATGGTTAAGAACGCATCTGCTAATCAAAAAGTCGACAGTTCAAATCCACCAGCTGCTCCTTGCAAACTCAATGGGGCAGTTCTGTCCTGTAGGGTCGTTATGAATTGGAATTGACTTGACAGCAGCAGATTTGGTTTGTTTTTTAATTATTTGCCTGGATTAGTTTTCTGTGGTTGCTGTAACAAATTACTACAAACTCAGTGGCTTAAAACGACACAAATTCATTATCTTACAACACAAATTTATTATCTTACAGTTCTGTAGGTTATGGGCCTCATGCCTTATGATACCTCATAAGGTATCAGTTAGCAGGCTTCTTTTTTTTGTGTGTGTGTCCTGACTCTAAAGGAAAATCCATTTCCTTTCTCCAGCTTCTAGAGGCTGCCCTGCTTCCACTGACTTTTGGCCTCCATTTTAAAGCTAGCAGTGTCAAGCCCAGCCCTTTTCATGCTGCCATCTTCTCTGGTTCTCTGATCACAGCTAGGAAAATTCAGCATTTGTGAAGACTGATGTTTAGATTGAGCCCACCAGAATAATCTTGGATAATCTCCCCATCTACAGGTTCTTAACTTAATCACATCTGTAAAGTCCCTTTTGTCATGTAAGGTAACATATTCACAGGTTCCAGGCATTAGGGTGTGGACAACTTTTTTGCAGGAGATGAGGGGCCTTATTTTGTCTACTACATTTCCTTACCATTATTCTAACTCCCTTTTTCAAAGAGGAATGACCTTCAGATTTAAGTTTTTTTTAACACATGCATTCTTGAATAATTTTGGCTTTAGCATTTTGTGTTGGTTAACTTTTCCCCCTTAGTTTACTAGTAACCTTCTGGTTGCCAATTCCAGGAAACAGTCAGGTTTCTATCTTAATTGATTTTGTTGTAGAGAAATGGTTGGCCACGCTTTTTTGTGGCATTTTGCATTTCATGACAACATTCTCCTCTTTCTCTTCTGTTAAATTAGGAAATATTTCAAAGACTAATATAAATATCATGAATTCATTTAATGATTGTTAATATTTTCCTAGATCTTTTTTGCAAATTTTATTATGAAATATTTGATACATAAAAACCAGTATGGATAAATTATATATATACACTAATAAAATGAACACTGAAAAACCTACCACCAATTTAAGAAACAGAATGTTACTAGCACTGTTGGATTTCATGCATGCTCTTCCTTGGTGCATTCTCTAAAGGCTGATTAACTACTGTCATGAATTTTGTTTATTGTACCTTTGCTTTGTTTTCCATGTTTGTTATGTATCAAACTACACCTCCCCATTCCATTTTCATACCTCCCTTTTCCTTTCCCAGAGTTAATGGCTCTCTGTTTCTCCAGTATCTCAGTATCTTTTTTTCTCTGATTTTTTTTTTTTTTATGCCAACAATTTCTTTCTTTGTGATACAAAGAGGGATAGGGAAGGAGAAATGAATAGAACAGGAAGCTTCTCTAAGACCCAACAAAAGACCTCTGGGCTTTGTAGAGGGAGTTGATGGCTTCTGATTCTTTTTCCACTCCTACCACTGTATTTCTCCCTTGTACCTTCTCTAGCTTTTGCTGGGTTCCTTGGTCCTGAGCCATCTTAAGTTCTAATCATCTCTCCTTCACTCTGCCCCTCAATGAAGGAGCATGGCTTAAGTGAGGGTGCTGGCCTGCATTAAGCTATACTAATTCAAGAATCTTGATTAGTTCTATACTGGCTTCCAATACCAGAGGATACCTTTCATTTGAAAGAAAAACCTCTGTTTTTCAGGTATGCCATCTTGATCATATTTTCCTCATACATAATCTACGTAGGATGTCTTTTCAAGGTAGCACTGCACCTGCATACACATTTCACTCTCCTCTTGTATAAAACATGATGTTGAACTAAATAATCTGTCAGTTCCCTTGAAACTCTAACATCATCTACTTCGGTGGCAGACCTTGTTCTCCTGATGCCTCCCAATTCTAGCTTTTCTTTGGATTGGCCAAGCCTGCCTTCTCTTTTATTCTCCATTTACTTTTTTTCCTCTGATTTATCTAATACGTATTTTTAAATTTCTTACTTGAACAAGTCCAACTTCATCATAGTTTTTTTCTTTTTTAATTATAAATGGGGATTTATTTATTTTCATTTTTTAGTGTACTTTATTTATTGTGCTTTAGGTGAAAGTTTACAGCTCAATTTAATTTCTCATATAAAAATTTATACACATATTGTTTTGTGACATTAGTTGCAATCCCCACAACATGACAGCACACTCCCCCTTTCTAACCCGGGTTCCCTGTGTCCATTCAACCAGTTCCTGTCCCTTCCTGCCTTCTCATCCTGCTTTTGGACAGGAGCTACCCTTTTGGTCTCGTATATCTGATTGAACTAAGAAGCACATTCCTCATGTGTATTATTTTTTGTATTACACGCCTGTCTAATCTTTGTCTGAAGAGTGGGCTTCGTGAATCGTTTAAGTGCTGGGTTAACAGTGCATCCGGGGGCCATAGTTTTGGGAGTTCCTCCAGTCTCTGTCAGACCATTAAGTTTGGTCTTTTTACATGAATTTGAGTTACGTTCTATGGTTTTCTCCTGCTCTGTCTGAGACTCTCTGTTGTGTTCCCTGTCAGGGCGGTCATCGGTGGTAGCCAGGCACCATCTAGTTCTTCTGGTCTCAGGCTAGTGGAGTCTCTGGTTCATGTGGTCCTTTAGTCCTTTGGGCTAATATTTTCTTTGTGTCTTTGGTTTTCTTCATTGTCCTTTGCTCCAAGTGGGATGGGACCAACTGATGTATCTTAGATGGCCGCTCTCAAGCTTTTAAGACACTTGACACCACTCACCAAAGTGGGATGCAGAACATTTTCTTAATAAACTTTGTTATGCTAATTGACCTAGATGTCCCCCAAAACTGTTCCCCAGGCCCCAGCCCCAGCTACTCTGTCCCTCAAAGTGTTTGGATGTGTTCAGGAAACTTCTTAGCTTTTTCTTTGGTCTAGTTGTGCTGACATCCCCTATATTATGTGTTGTCCTTCCCTTCATGGAAGTTGATCCTTGTCTACTATCTAGTTAGTGATTTCTCCTCCCCTCCTTCCCCAACCTCATAACCGTCAAAGAATGCTTCTTTCTGTGTGTAAACCTTTTCTTGAGTTCTTGTAATAATGGTCTCATACAATATTTGTCCTTTTGTGACTGACTAATTTCACTCAACCTAATGCCCTCCAGATTCATCCATGTTGTGAGATGTTTTGCGGATTCATCATTGTTCTTTATCATTGCATAGTATTCCATTGTGTATATGTACTGTAATTTTTTTATCCATTTGTCTGTTGATGGACACTTAGGTTGTTTCCATCTTTTTACTATTGTGAATAATGCGGCAATGAACATGAATCTGCATATGTCTATTTGTGTGACGGCTCTTATTTTTCTTGAGTATGTTCCTAGGAGTGTGATAGCTGGATCGTATGGTATTTCTATTTCTAGCTTTTTAAGGAAATGTCATGTTATTTTCCAAAATGGTTGTACCATTTTACATTCCCACCAGCAGTGTATGAGAGGTCCAGTTTCTCCACAACCTCTCCAACATTTATTATTTTGTGTTTTTTGGATTACTGCCAGCCTTGTTGGGGTGATGGCTAATGATCATGAACGTTTCCTCATATGTCTGGTAGCCTCCCGAATGTCTTCTTTGATGAAGTGTCTGTTCGTATACTTTGCCCATTTTTAAATTGGATTGTCTTTTTGTTGTTGAGGTGTTGGAGTATCTTGTAGGTTTCAGAGATTAGATGCTTATCAGATACATTGTAGTGAAAAATTTTTTCCCAGTCTGTAGATTCTCTTTTTACTCTTTTGGTGAAGTCTTTTGATTAGCATAAGTGTTTGATTTTTAGGAGCTCCCAGTTATCTAGTTTCTCTTCTGGTATTTGTGCATTGTTAGTTATGGTTTATATGTTATTTATGCCATGTGTTAGGGCCCATAGCATTGTCCCTATTTTTTCTTCCACAGTCTTTATTGTTTTAGATTTTATATTTACATCTTTGATCCATTTTCAGTTAGGTTTTGTGCATGGTGTGAGGTTTGAGTCCTGTTTCATTTTTTTACACATGATGTCCAGTTATGCCAGCACCATTTGTCTTTCCCCACTTAATGGACTTTGGGCTTTTGTCAAATATCAGCTGCTCATAAGTTGTTGGATTTACATCTGGGTTCTCAATCTGTTCCATTGGTCTGTGTGTTTTTTGTTGTACCAGTACCAGGCTATTTTGACTACCATGGCAGTTTAATAGGTTCTAAAATCAGGTAGTGTGAGGCTTCCGACTTTGTTCTTCTTTAGTAATGCTTTACTTATCTGGAGTCTTTTCCCTTTTCGTTTAAAGTTGGTGATTTGTTTCTCCATCTTGTTAAAAAATACTTTTGGAATTTGGATCAAGATTGCATTATATCTGTAGATTCCTTTAGGTCAAATTGACATTTTCACAGTGTTGAGTCTTCTTATCCATGAGCATGGTATGTTTTTCCACTTATGTAGGTCTCTTGTTTCCTTGTAGTACTGTTTTGTGGTTTTCTTTGTATAGGTCTTTTATGTCTCTGGTTAGATTTATTCCTAACTACTGTATCTTCTTGGGTACTGTTGTAAATGGTATTGATTTGGTGATTTCCTTTTTGAAGTTCTCTTTGTTAGTGTAGAATAATCCAATGGATTTTTGTATGTTTATCTTGTATCCTGGTAATTTGCTAAAATCTTCCAGTAGTTCCAGTAGTTTTCTTGAGGATTCTTTGGGATTTTTCTCTGTATAAGATCATATCATCTGCAAATAGAGATACTTTTCCTTCTTCCTTACCAGTTTGGATGCCCGTTATTTCTGTTTTTAGCCTAATTGCCCTGGCTAGGACCTCCAGCACAATGTTGAATAAGAATGGTGATAAAGGGCATCCTTGTCTGGTTCCCGTTCTCAAGGGGAATGCTTTCAAAGTCTCTCCATTTAGGATGATGTTGGCTGTTGGCTTTGTATAAATGCCCTTGATTATATTGAGGAATTTCCCTTCTTTTCCTGTTTTGCTGAGTTTTTGTCATGAATGGGTATTGGACTTTGTCAAATGCCTTTTCTGCATCCATTGATAAGATCGTGTGATTTTTCTAAGTTTAAACAAATCTTTTATTTCTTGTTATTGCCTTAACTTCCTGTCCATATAAAAGTTATATGACTACACTGTTTATTCCCCCTTTTTTGTTTTGACAGTTATTGTTTGCATATTGATGTCTCTGGTTCCCTATTTTCAGTGTTTTCGCTTTGACTTGTTTTTGTGACTTCCCTATCTGGGTTGATAACTCGTTGATCTGTCCTGTGTTCTACTCTTGGATTGTTGTCTGGTATTGTTGGTTCTGTAACCGCAGGACTCCCTTCAGTATTTCTTGTAAGTTTGGTTTGGTTTTTACAAATTCCCTCAACTTATGTTTATTTGGAAATGACCTAATTTTGTCATTGCATTTGAAAGACAGTTTTGCTGGATATATAATTCTTCGCTTGCAGTTTGTTTCTTTCAAGGCTTTATATGTCATCCCATTGCCTTCTTGCCTGCATGGTTTCTGTTGAGTAGTCAGAGCTTAGTCTTATTGCTTCTCCTTTGTAGGCAACTTTTCTTTTATCCCTAGCTGCTCTCATGATTCTGTCTTTGGTTTTGGCAAGTTTGACTATGATACATCTTGGTGACTTTCTTTTGGAGTCTACCCTGTATGGGGTTCATTGAGCTTCTCGGATATATATCTTCTCGTCTTTGATGATGTTAGGGAGGGTTTCTGCCAGCCAGTCTTCAACAGTTCTCTGTGTTTTCTGTTATCCCTCCTGTTCTGGTACTCCAGTCACTCATGGGTTTTTCCTTTTGATAGTATCCCACATAATTCTTAGGTTTTGTCATGGATTGAATTATGTCCCCCAAAAAATATGTTTATCAATTTGGCTGGGCCATGATTCCTCATATTTTGTGATTTTCCTTTATGTTGTAAATCCTGCCTCTATGATGTTAATGAGGGAGGATGGGTGGCAGCTGTGTTCCTAAGGCAGGACTCAGTCTACAAGATTGCATTGTGTCATGAGGCAATCTCTTGAGATATAAAAGAGAGAAGTGAGCAGAGAGATGGGGGAACCTCATACCACCAAGAAAGCAGTGTCAAGAGCAGAGCGTATCCTTTGGACCTGGGGTCCCTGCGTGGAGAAGCTCCTAGTCGGGGGGAACACTGACGAGAAGGCTGACAGAGATAGAAAGCCTTCCCCTGGAGCTGATGCCCTGAATTTGGACTTTTAGCCTACTTTCCTGTGAAGAAATAAATTTCTCTTTGTTAAAGCCATCCACTTGTGGTATTTCTGTTGTAGCAGCACTAGATAAGTAAGACAGGCTTTCTTCAGTTTTTTTAATTCTTTTTTCTCATGTTTCCTCAGATCAATTAGTGTCAGGGATTTATGTTCAGTCTCACTAATTTTGACTTCATTGCCTCAATTCTGCTCCTGTGACCTTTTATTGAGTTTTCTAATTCTGAAATTTTATTGTTAATCTTTTGAATTTGTAGTTGCTGTCTCTGTGTGGATTCTTTCACCCTATTAATTTTGTCCTTTTTTTCTTGTATTGTTTTTCCAAATTCCTCTATTGCTTTGTCTGTGTATTCCTTGGCTTAGTCTTAGTTTTGCCTGATTTCCTTCCTGATCTCTTGGAGAGCTGTGTATATTAGCCTTTTGAATTCTATCTCATGTAGTTCTGTTACCTTACCTTCCTCTGAAAGGTTTCATGGTTCTTTATTTTGGTCACTTGCTGGAGCCATCTTGACCTACTTTTTTTTTTGGTTATTGCTTTTTGATTGTACTTCAGGTGAAGGTTTACAGAACAAATAGTTTCTCATTAAACAGTAGTACACATATTGTTTCATGACATTGGTTGACAACCCCACGACATGTCAACCCTCCCACTTCTCGACCTTTTTTTTGTTGTTGTTGAAAATATATGTAGCCAAAGATACACCATTTCAAAAATTTCTGCATGCACGGTTCAGTGACATCGACTACACTCTTCCCAGTTGTGCTGCTATTCTCACTTTAGATGAAGGTTTACAGAATAAAATAGTTTCTCATGAAACAGTACACATGTTGCCCTGTGACAATGGTTAACAACCCCACTACATGTCAACACTGTCCTTACTCAACCTTGGGTTCCCTATCACCAGCTTTCCTGTCCCCTTCTGCCTTCTAGTCCTTGTCCCTGGACTGCTGTGCCTCATTAGTCCCGTTTTGTTTTATGGGGCTGTCCAATCCCTGGCTGAACGGTGAACCTCGGAAGTGACTTCACCATGGAGCTGCTTCTTATGTGATTTGAAATTGACTGTTGTCTCCAAGGCATCAGTAAGTTATATATTTATTTATTGTATGTTTGTTTATTGTGACCTAGTTTTTTGTTTTGTTCTGTTTTGATACGCCCATGTAGGCTGGGTGTGTGAACTACTTTGGTTATTGGCATCTTTGAAGCTCTCACGTCCTGTCTCCGGTTGGTCAGAGCAGCTACTAGATCTGTGACCCCTGGAGTCTGTTCACTTTTCTTGGTGCGAGTGTGGCACAGGTGTCCAGGTTGTCGGTCACCGAGTGTGTCGTGCAGTCTCACCTACAGTCCTAGATGGGCAGGCCTGCATAGTGGTGTTTGGAGCAGGCACAGGTATCTGGCTGCAGTAGCTGGCTGTGTGTGGAGCAAGGCAGGGGGCTGACAGCTGCCCCTGGGAGTCTGGGTGGAAGACGTGTCTCTATCCCCTAGAGAGCATATTGGAGGGGTACTATAGCTGGTCCTTAGTTACCTGGTGCTGTTGGCTGGAGGGAGTGGGAGGCACCGCTTATTCTCAGACCCCTGTCGTGGTGGCTCGATGGATTAAGTGGCACCGCCAGCCCTCAGGCACCTGGTGTTGGTCGGTAAAGCCCCTGCTTAAGGGGCAGAGAGGTGTCAAATGTCACAAATTTGGGCCTCCCTCTTGGCTGCTGCAGTTGAAAATGGGCTTCAGGTGTATGCCCTGCTATTTTTTGGTAATGAAGTCACATGGTGTTGAATCGACCCACAGGTCTAGGCAGGGGTGAAGGGTGTTGAAAGTCTGTGGACCCCTTACGCTAGTGGCTGGGCAAAGGGGCAGGTCCTTGTGACCCGCCCTGAGTTCGTTTTTTAAAGCCAGGAGACTAATGTGGGTGGGGATAGCCCTGAGACTTAGCAGGTGTGGCAGTGGTTGAGTACTGCCTGACTGGTGTGGGAGTGGAGCAGGGTGGTGGGTGGGTGAGGGGAAGGAAGCACTTCTTCACTGTGAAACTCTGGGGAGGGGAGGGATTATTTTGCCCCCACATGGTAGGTTAGGTGCTAGCACTTAACTTTCGCAGTTTCAGTGCCACTTGCACCTGGCTCCGCAGGCATATGCAGATTTGCCACCACCTGGCCTCACCTGACATGGTGAGATGCATTCTGAATGCTACTGCTCACCTCAGCCCTGGCGTGCCAGCATACCCAGCCAGCAGGGTGCTGGTGACCTCGTGACTGGCACTTCTCCGCTGCTTTTGAATTGTCTGTCCTTCCGCCTGCCACTCAGTCCAACTCTTCAGCTTTGTCTTTGATTATTAGAGCTCCTAGTTTGTCACATGTAATCGATTCACTTGTTTTTTCAGGTCTTTGTTGTAAGAGGGGACGACAGGAAGCGTCTGACTATTCTGCCATCTTGTCCTGTTCCCTTTAGTGTACTTTAGATGAAGGTTTACAGAGCAAGTTAGATTCTCATTAAACAATTAATACACATTGTTTTGTGACATTGGTTGCCAATGCCACGACATGTCAGCACTCCCCTTCTTGACCTTGGGTTTGATACTTTTTTTAGTCGAGAAATAAAATCCACATCACATAAAATTCACCATTTTAATGTGTACAATTCAGTGGTTTTTAATATATTCACAGTGTTGTGCAACTGTTACCACTCTGTAATTCTAGAACATTTTCATTACCCCAGAAAGAATCTCCATATCTTCCAATTTCTTCCTTTCTCCATCCCATGCAAACACTAATCTGCTTTCTATCTCAATGGATTTGCCTGTTCTGGACATTTCATGTAAATGGAAGCATACCATACGTGGCCTTTAAGTCTGGTTTCTTTTCATTTAGCTTAAGCTTCAGTTATGTTGTAGTATGCATCAGTACTGCGTTCTTCTCTGTGTCGGAATAATGTTCATGGTATACATATACTACATTTTGTTTATCTATTCATTAGCTGATAGACATTTGGGTTGTTCCCTCTTCTTGGCTTTTATGAATGATGCTGCCATAAATGTAGGTGTGCAAGTTTTTGCGTGAACATATGTTTTCATTTTTCTTGGCGTATTTCTAGTGGAATTACTGGGTCATATTGTAATTCTATGTTTCACTTTTTGAGGAACCACCAAACAGTTTTACACAGAGGCCATACCATTTTACATTCTCACCAGCAATGAATGGGAGGTCCAGTTCCTCCACATCCTCACCAACACTTATTGCCTGTCTTTTTTTATTATAGCCATCCTAAACCCAGACATCCTGCTGTGCAGTTGATCCTGACTCATGGTGATCCCATGTGTTGCAGAATAGAGCTGCTCCATAGGGTTTTCTTGGTTGTAATTTTATGTGGGCAGATCATCAGGGTTTTCTGTTGAGGTGCTGTTCGGTGGGTTTGAACCACCAACCTTTAGGTTGGTAATTGAGCCCAAACCATTTGTGCCACTCAGTTACCACCCCCCCAAAGAAAAACAAAAAACCCCACATTGCCACATTGCCATTGAGTTGACTCCTACCCATACTGCTTTAAATAAAAGAAAAAAAATTAGCATAGCATGCTTACAAAAATACATTGCCAGGAGGAGGATGCTGTTCGCAAACAAACGTAGAAGGCGTGCATTTGCATAAAAATACCTATTTTTCTTTTTCTGTTGCTTGCGCTTTTGGTGTCATAATTAAGAAACGGTTGCCTAATCCAAGGTCAGATAGACTTACACCTTTTTTTCCCTAAGAATTTTATAGTTTCAGCTCTTATGTGTAGGTTTTTGATCTATATTAAGTTAATTTTTGTATATGGTATGAGTTAGGGCTCCAAATTCATTATTTTGCTTATGAGTATCTAGTTGTCCCAGCTCTATTTGTTTATTCTTTCTCCATTGAATGGTCTTGGCACCCTTGTTGAAAAATCAGTTTGCCATGCATGTATGAATTTACCTATGGACTCTCAGTTTTATTCCATTTTTCCATATGTCTATCCTTATGCCAGTACCAAACTGTCTTGATTACTGTAACTTTGTAGTAAGTGTTGAAGATTAGAAAATATGAGTCCTCCCACTTCATTTTCTTTTTCAGGACTATTTTGGCTATTTGAGGTGCCTTGCAATTTCATACGAATTTTAGAGTCAGCCTGTTCATATCTGGAGAGGAAAAGGCAGTTTGAATTTTGATGGATACTGCATTGAATCTGTAGATCAGTTTGGAAACTTTTGCCATCTATAGTTAGTCTTCCAATCCATGAACATGGGATACCTTTCTATTTGTGTCTCCTTTTATTTCTTTAATCAGAGTTTTGTAGTATTCATTGTGCAAGTCTTGCACTTTTGTGGTTAAATTCATTTCTGAGTATTGTACTCTTTTGACAGTATTACAAATGGAATATTTTATTTTTGGATTGTTCATTGCTGGTGTATAGAAACACAACTGTATTTTGTGTGTTCATCTTGTATCCTGCAACTTTATTGAATTAGTAGCTCCCATTGTTTTCTGTTTGGGTGGAGGGGAGGGGGTTCTTTGGGATGTTCTGTATATAGGATCATGTCATATGCAAGTAGATATAGTGTTCCATTGCTGTTGATTCGATTCCGACTCACAGTGACCCTATAGGACAGGATAGAACTGCCCTGTAGGGTTTCCGAGGCTGTAAGTCTTTATGGAAGCAGACTGCCACATCTTTCTCTCACAGAGTGGCTGGTGGATTCGAACCACTGACCTTTTGTTTAGCACCTGAGTTCTTAACTACGGAGCTACCAGGGCCCCTTAGAATTAGTGTTGCTTCTTCCTTTTCAGTTTGGATGGCCTTAATTTTTCTTGCCTAATTGCCCTGGCTAGTGCAATGTTGAATTGCAGTGGTGAAAATAGGATTCCTTGTCTTGTTCTTGTTCTTGTCTTAGGGTGAAGGTTTTCAGTCTTTCACCATTGAATATAATGTTGGTTGTGGGTTTTTCACACATGCTTTTTATTGGTTTGAAGAAGTTGCCTTCTACTCCTAGTGTGTTGAATGTTTTTTCCATGAAAGGATGTTGGATTTCTGCATCTGTTGAGATATTGAAGCAGTATTTTTTATTTATTCTGTTAATATGGTTGATTACATTCTGTTAATATTACGTTGATTGATTTTCATATATTGAGCCAATCTTGTATTCCTGGAATAAATCCCACTTGGTCATGATATATAATCCCTCATCATATGGTATTCTTTTCATAACCTGCTGGATATGGTTTGCTAGTATTTTGCTTAGAATTTTTGCATCTGTGTTTGTAGGGCATATTGGTCTATAGTTTTCTCGTGATGTTTTTGTCTGGCTTTGGTATCAGGCAGGATAATATAGGACTAATAGAATGATTTAGGAGGTGTTCCTTCTACTTACATGTTTTGGAATAGTTGGAGAAGGGTTAGTGTTAATTCTTTGTTTGGTAGAATTCATCAGATAAGTCATCTGGTCCTGGGCTTTTCTTTGTCGAAGTCTTTTTAAGATTCAATTTCAATATAATCTTTTTATAGGTGTATTCAGATTATCTGTTTCTTCTTCTGTCAGTTTTGATTGTGTTTTTTCCAAGAATTTGCCCATTGCATCTGCATTATCTAATTTGTTAGAATATAATTGTTATTAGTATTCTCTTGTAATCCTTTTTACTTACATGTGATCAGTACTAATACTCCCACTTTCATTCCGATTTTAGTAATTTGAGTCTTCTTTTTTTCTTTATCAGTCTAGCTAGATTTATCTTTCCTTTTTAATTGTGGTTAGTATATATATAAAACAAAACTTTATCCATTTCAACATTTTTTTTTACATATACAGTTCAGTGAAGTTGGATAATGCAAAGTTTATCCCTTTGTGACTGACTTATTTCACTTGGCATAATGTATTTATTGTTCATCCATGTTGTACCATGTATGAGGACTTCATTTCCCTTTATCACTGAGTAGTGTCCCATTGTATGTATTTACCATATTTTGTTTATCCATCCATCTGTTGATGGACATTTAGGTGGTTTCTACCTTTTGACTATTGTGAATAGTGCTGTAGTGAACACTGTTGTACAAGTGTCTATTTGTGTTCCTGCTTTCTTTTTTTTTTTGGATATATACCTAGGATTAGAATTCCTGGATTATATGGTAATTCTGTGTTTTAATTTTTTGAGGCACCACCATAGTCTTTTCCATAGCAGTTACCATTTTGCATTACCACCAGTGATGGATGGGGTTATAATTTTTCTACATCCTCACCAACACCTGTTGTTTTCTGTTCTTTTGATCGTAACCAGCTTATGGGGATGAAGTGATATCTCATTGTGGTTTTGATATCCATTTCCTAATGACTAAGGAAGGGAGTCCTGGTGGTGCAATGGTTAAGCACTTGGCTGCTAACCAGAAGGTTGGCAGTTCAAACCCACCAGTGGCTCCACTCTTGAAAAGACTTGGCAATCTGCTCCCGTAAAGATTTCAGCCTAGGAAACCCTATGTGGCAGTTCTGCTCTGTCCTGTAGGGTTGCTGTAAGTCAGAATCGACTTGACAGCACACAACAACGACTAATGCCATCGAACATCTTTTCAGGTGCTTGTTGGCCATTCGTATTTTTTCAATGAAATGTCTATTCAGGTCCCCCTACCCCATTTTTTTAAATTAGATTTTTGTAAGTTGTTTAGTTATAGGAGTTCTTCATATATTATTGATATTAAACCCTTATCAGAGACGTGGTTTCCCAAATTCTTCTCCTGATCTTTAGTTTCTGTCTTCAACTTTGTTGATAAAGTTTTTGATGCACAGAAGTTTTTAATTTTGATCATGTCTACTTTTTCTATTTTGTCTTTTTTTAAAAATTGTATGTTAGATGAAGGTTTCCAGAACAAACTAACTTCTCATTAAACAGTTATTGCACATACTGTTTTGTAACATTGGATACCAACCCCACAACATGTCAATACTCTGCCTACTCGAACTTGGGTTTCGTATTACCAGCTTTCCTGTCCCCTCCAGCCTTCTAGTTCTTGCCCCTAGGCTAGTATGCCCCTTTAGTCTCGTTTTGGTTTATGGGCCCATCTAATCTTTGGCTTAAGGGTGAACCTCAGGAGTGACTTCATTACTGAGCTTAAAGGGTGTCCAGGGGCCATACTTTCAGGGTTTCTCCAGTCTCTGTCATGACAGTAAGTCTGGTCTTTTTCTGTGAGTTAGAATTTTGTTCTACATTTTTCTCCAGCTCTGTCTATGACCCTCTTGTGATCTCTATCAGAGCAGTCAAATAATGGTAGCCAGGCACCATCTAGTTGTACTGGACTCAGTCTGGTGGAGGCTGTGGTAGTTGTGGTCTGTTAATCCTTTGGACTAAACTTTCCCTTGTGTCTTCAGTTTTCTTTATTGTCCCGTGCTCCCGATGGGGTGAGACCCAGTGGAGTATCTTAGATGGCCACTCCCAAGCTTTTAAGACCCCGGACGCTACTCACCAAAGTAGAATGTAGAACATTTTCTTTATAAACTAGGTTATGCCAGTTGAGCTAGATGTTCCCCAAGACCATGGTCCCCACAGCCTTCAGCCCAGCACTTCGATCCCTCAGGGGGTTCTATATATGTATGTGGAGCTTCCATGACCTTTCCTTGTACAGGTTGTGCTGGCTTCCCCAGTATTGTGTACTGTCTTCACCAAAGTTACCACTTATCTATGGTCTATTTAGTGTTTTTTCTTCCCTACCCCCCCCTTCTTTCGTAATCATCAGAGATTGTTTCTTTTTGTATGTAAACCTTTTCATGAGTTTTTATAGTAGTGGTCTCGTACAGTATTTGTCCTTTTGTCATTGACTTATTTCACTCAGCATAATGTTGTCCAGATTCATCCATGTTATGAGATGTTTCACAGATTCAACATCGTTCTTCGTTATTGCATAGTACTCCGTTGTGTGTATGTATTATAGTCTGTCTATTCATCTGTTGATGGGTATCTAGGTTGTTTCCATCTTTTTGCTATTGTGAACAGTGCTGCAGTGAACATGGGTGTGCATATGTCTATTCGTGTGAAGCCTCTTATTTCTCTAGGACATATTCCTAGGAGTGGGATTGCTGGATCATATGGTATTTCTATTTCTAGCTTTCTAAGGAAGCGCTATATCGTTTTCCAAAATGGTGGTACCATTTTGCATTCCTACCAGCAGTGCATAAGAGTTCCAATCTCCCCGCAGCCTCTCCAACATTTGTTATTGTCTGTTTTTTTGACTGCATGCCAGTAATGCTGGAATGAGATGGTATCTTGTTGTGGGTTTGAGGTGCATTTCTCACAGGACAAGTGATCGTGAGCATTTCCTCATGTGTCTGTTAGCCACTTGAATGTCTTCTTTGGCGAAGTGTCTGTTCATTTCCTTTGCCTATTTTTAAATTGGATTATTTGCCTTTTTGTTGTAGAGGTGTTGGATTTTCCTGTCGGTCTTAGAGATTAGACCTTTGTTGGATTTTCTCCAAGTCTTTAAGTTCTCTTTTTACTCTTTTGGTAAAGTCTTTTGCTGAGCATAAGTGTTTAATTTTTAGACCATCACAGTTTCTAGCTTATCTTCTGCAGTTGGTGTGTTGTTATGGTTTGCATCCTGTTAATGCTGTGTATTAGAGCCTCTAGCATTGATCCTATTGTTTCTTCTATCGTCTTTACAGTTTTGGGTTTTATATTTAGGTCTGATCCATTTTGATTTAGTTTTTGTGTATGGTGTGACGTCCTGTTTCATTTTTTTTTGCAGATGGACATCCAGTTTTGCCAGCACCATTTGTTAAAAAGACTGACTTTTCCCCATTTGATGAACTTTGGGCCCTTGTCGAAGATCAGGTGACCAGAGGTGGATGGATTTACATCTGGGTTCTCAGTTCTGTTCCATTGGTCAATATATCTGTCATTGTACCAGTACCAGACTGTTTTGACTACCATAGCTGTATAGTATGCTCTGAGATCAGATAGTGTGAGTCCTCCTACTTGATTCTTCTTCTTCAATAGTGCTTTACTTATCTGGGGCCTCTTTCATTTCTGTATAAAGTTAATGATTAGTTTTTCCATCTCTTTAAAGAATGTTGTTGGTGTTTGGGTTGAGATTGCATTGTATTTGTAGATTGCTTTGGGTAGAATACACGTTTTCACAATGTGTATCCATGAGCATGGTGTGTTTTTCAATTTATGTAGATTTCTTTTGGTTTCTTGCAGTAGTGTTTTATAATTTTCTTTGTATAGGTCTTTTACATCCCTGGTCAG
>NW_004444011.1:6843947-6860024 GCF_000243295.1 Trichechus manatus latirostris | reverse complement strand
GTTTATTCCCTCTTTCATTGTTTTGATGTTGTTGTCATCCATCGATTGACTGCTCTGATTCCCTGTTGTATTTCTTTTGGTTTTGGATTGTCCTTGAGAGTTCATTTCCTAGATTGGTATCTGGCTCATACTCAGGAACATTTTTTATAAAGTCTCTTTCGTTAGACAGTTGACACTCTTAAGAGTTAAGGACTGGGTTATTTTCATCATTTACTCTCTAGTATCTGATGTACCTCAAAATGTTTTATTATATAGAACTTTGTAAAATTAAAATGTATTATTTCACTGAGACTTGTTTTGAAAACAGTATTGAAAGTTTGTAAGGTCCAAGGGAATGTTATAAAAGTCAGCATAAACATTGAGTTTTAGGGATGCATCTTAGATTTAATACTTCTCAAGCAGGAGTTTTGGACTTAATGGTGATTGGCCTTTTGAGGCATATGTGAAATACTGCATAAATTTTTGATTCTTGGTGTTTTCAGGAAAGGAAATAAGAATATCATCAATGTAAAGAGAAATACTTTTAGGAAAACACTTCAACAAATTAATCCCAATTGGATGAATTTTATGTGATCATAGGAATTTAGGAAACTTAAAGAAATAATGTTAAAACTATTGCCCCAACAAAGGATTAAAGGTAAACTTTAAATAGCTATCCGTAAAGTATAGTATCTTGTATTTTTTAATACTTGATTTTGTGGTGGTACTTTGGGAATAGTCAGCTTGAGTAAGAGAATTTAGATTTCATGATCTTACTGGACTGTAAGTTTAACTTCTCTGTTTTCACTCAGTAAGTGAGCAGATCTGAACCTGTTGCCATCAAGTTGATTCTGAGCTATACTGACCCTATAGGACAGAGTGGAACTGCCCCATAGGGTTTCCAAGCATCACCTGGTGGATTTGAACTGCCGACCTTTTGGTTAGCAATCATAGCTCTTAACCACTACACCACCAGGGTTTCACTTAGCAGGTATACTTAAAATGCTTGTAATACTGAAACAAGTAATATAAAAGTAGAAATTACGATTTTCGTCTCCCTGTTTCAGAGATGTTTTTGCTCAAGTGCTTACCAGGTTGTTTAATAATTTGTTTATTTACGAATTTGTCTGCCTCACTAAACTATAAACTCATTTAGGATAGGGGTTGGGTTTTACTCATCTTTATTTCTTTAGTGTTTAACTCTTTTCATCTAATAGACTCTCAGTAAACGTTGAATGAATCAATTGTTGGCATTTCTTACACAGTCTTTGAATAGGTTTAAATGTTTTGGTAATATGTTCACTTTTCTTTGGGATTTAAACTTTGCATTATTCTTTCAGAGTAGCAACTTGGTTCTTTGCTGCAGTAGTGGAGTTGCTTGATTTGTTTGTCTTATCAATTCTCATTTTTAGTATAATTTTGAAATAGTAGATTAAAGTAGTTAAAGAGCTTAGATCTATTTTTATAGCAGTATATTGCTAACTGATTTCTGTGCCCCATTTACTGTGCTTTTTAAATAACTTAATTATGACACTTATGGTTTGTCATGACCGTACTCATTAAACAAATCTCATTTGATGGAGGAGGTAAGGTAATGTTAATATGGATATATGCTGTAGGATAAGTATGAATGCTAACTGATTTTAGGGGTGAACATTTTCCCCTCAATAATAAGATCCTTCTCAAGTGTGCCAAATTAGTTTGTAGGAAGTTGTATCTTTCTCTTCAGATATGTGCCCTTTTCATTTTAGGGAATCGTTAAGTGGGTAGGAATCCAAGAGTAGATGAGTAATCCACAGGTATATAGCAGTTTCACAGTCTGTATCATTTGAGATTCACTGTGTGTAATAAGATGTTACTGATGGAAGGAGCTGTTGCTGAGAACTGTGTGGAGAGTGAGAACCATTGATCTAGATATTCCAGATCTAATTTCTTTTTAATCACAACAGACTTATTTTTCCATTTTACCTGATTAGTTGGTGTGTTCCTTATACACTAATTGTCACATTCGAGGATACAGCACATGCTACTTTTAACACAGTGTGCGTAAAGTATCTTTCTCATGTTTTTTCTGCCCTTTTAGCAAGTGTAAGAAGTTTGTTCTATTGTACACAAACTGTGAATCACTTTGTTGTTGTTAGGTACCGTTGAGTCGATTCTGACTCATAACAACCCTGCATACAGTGGAACAAAACACTGCCGAGTCCTGCGCCATCCTAACAATCATTGATATGTTTGAGCCCATTGTTGCAGCCACTGTGTCAGTCCATCTCGTTGAGGGGCTTCCTCTTTTTTACTTACCTTTTAGTTTACCAAGCATGATGGCCTTCTCCCTGGACTGGTTCCTCCTGATAACATGTCCAGAGTACTTTGTTAAGGGATAATTAAGAGAAAAAAGCGCCCACCAAAAACAGGGAACTATGTCTTGGGCAGTGGGAAAGTTTGCAAAACTCATTAGTAGAGGATTGAACCGAAACCCCCAGGAAAGGCAGTTGAAGAAAAGTAAACGCAGAACTTAGAATTTCTGTCTTGAATCAGAAAGGTAGGGAGCTTAGGTGGGGTTGAGGGAGACAGAAGATAAACAGTCATGTGCTGCCTAATGTCAGTTTGTGCAGCATTCTACTGCATATACGTCTGTGGTCACATAAGGTTATAAGAGAATTCCGAAATCCTGATCACAGAATGGGACATAGTGGTTGGAAATGGACGTAGTGAACACAACAGCTTCCCGCACACAACACTTGTATCTTATGTCTCTTGCATATAAAGCGATTGCACTCCAGTTATATAATGGTATAGTACATATATCCTATAACACACATATCTTGTTGGTCATAAGAAACGCCTGTGTTACTGGCTTGTGTATGTACTGTACTGTACTTTCTATCCTTATGTTAATGTTAACTTTCCGTACTTAGAAATAACAAGTTCACTATATAACAGCGAATGCTTTGACTCATAGGCAGCAGCATCCAATCTCGTGTATTGTGCGTCTCTTGAGTATTATTATCTGTTTTTCTTTTGAAAATATTACCGTGAAGTGCACCATTTTGCTCTGTTCCAAATGCAGCAAAACCAGTGCTAGTGATAGAGCAACAAAAGGCAAAGGAGAAGTTACCGATTTTGAAGTGAAACAAAAGATACTGAAAGAAGAAGCCCAAGCTGCACTGACGGCATTGGTGAAAACCACAGCTCCAGGAATTGATGGAATACCCACTGAGATGTTTCAACAAAGGATGCAACGCTGGAGAGTCTCACTCGTCTATGCCAACAAATTTGGAGGACGGCTACCTGGCCAGCCGACTGGAAGAGATCCATATTTGTGCCCATTCCAAAGACAGGAGTTTCACCAGAATGCAGAAATTATCAAACAATATCATTAATATCGCATGCAAGTAAAATTTTGCTGAAGATAATTCAAAAACGGTTACAGCAGTACATCGACAAAGAATTGCCAAAAATTCAAGCCAGATTCATTAGAGGACTCGGAACGAGGAAATCATTGCTGAAGTCAGATGGATCCTGGCTGAAAGCAGATAGTTACAGAAGGATATTTACCTGTGTTTTATTGACTATGCAAAGACATTCAACTGTGTGGTTCATAACAAATTATAGATAACATTGCTAAGAAGAGGAATTCCATCACACTTAGTTGTGCTTGTGTGGAAACTCTACATACACTAAGAGGCAGTTCTTCGAACAGAACAAGGGAATACTGCATGGTTTAAAATCAGGCAAGGTGTGGGTGAAGGTTGTATCCTTTCACTGTGTTTATTCAATCTGTATACTGAGCAAATAACCCAAGAAGAAGCTGGACTATATCAAGAAGAACTTGGCATCAGGATTGGTGGAAGACTCATTAACAGCCTGCAATATGCAGATGACACAACCTTGCTTGCTGAAAGTGAAGAAAACTTGAAGCACTTACTGATGGAAGATCAAAGACTGCAGCCTTCAGTATGGATTACGTCTCAACATAAAGAAAACAAAAATCCTCACAGTCTGACCAGTAAGCAACATCATGATAAATGGAGAAAAGATTGAAGTTGTCAAGGATTTCATTTTACTGGGATCCACAACCCACACCTGTGGAAGCAGTAGTAAAGAAATCAAACAATGGATTGCATTAGGCAAATCTGCTGCAAAAGACCTCTTTAAAGTGTTAAAAACCAAAGTCGTCACTTGGAGGACTAAGGTGCACCTGACACAAATCCATGATATTTTCAGTCACCTCATGTGCATGCGAAAGCTGGACAACGAATAAGGAAGACCAAAGAAGGACCAATCCATTTGAATTATGATGTTGGTGAACAATATTGAATATACCACGGACTACCTGAAGAGTGAACAAGTCTGTCTTGGAAGAAGTAAAGCCAAGGTGCTCCTTGGAAGCGAGCATGGCGAGACTTTATCTCACACACTTTGGACATGTTATCAGGAGGAACCAGCCAATGGAGAAGGACATCATGCTTTGTAAGGTAAAGGGTCCTTGGAGAAGGACATCATGCTTGGTAAGTTAGAGGGTCAGTGAAAAAGAGGACGACCCTTGATGACACAGTGGCTGCAACAGTGGGCTCAAACATAGCAACGATTGTGAGGATATCGTAGGACTGGACAGTGTTTTGTTCTGTTGTACAGAGGGTTGCTATGAGTCAGAACTGACTCGATGGCACCAAACAGCTACAACAACAAATCAGATATATTACTCCTGTCTTAGTCATCTAGTGCTGCTGTAACAGAAATACCACAAGTAGATGGCTTTAACAAACAGAAGTTTATTCTCTCACAGTCTAGTAGGCTATAGGTCCAAATTCAGAGCGTCAGCTCCAGGGGAAGGCTTTCTCTATCAATCTGGAGGAAGGTCCTTGTCATCAGTTTTCTCCTGGAGTAGGAACTTCTCCGCCCAGGAACCCCAGGAACCTCTGCTCCCAGCGCCGCTCTCTCGGTAGTATGATGTCCCCCTGTCTTTCTGCTTGCTTCTCTCTTTTATATTTCAAAAGAAATTGGCTCAAGACACAATCCAATCTTGTAGATTGAGTCCTTCCTTGTTAACATAACTGCCGCCTATCCCACCTCATTAACATCATATGGGTAGGATTTACAACACATAGAAAAATCACATCCAGTGACAAAATGGCGGACAGTCACACAGTATTGGGAATCATGGCCTAGCCAGATTGATACACGTATTTCTGGGGGATACAATTCAACCCATGACAGTTCCCAAATATTTTTTCCTATTCTGTGGGTTGCCTCTACATTTTGTTGATAGAGTCCTTTGATGCACAAAAATTTTGAACTTTGATGAAGTTCAGTATTTTTATTTTTTCTTTTGTTGATTATCATAACTGATGAAGATCAAAGGCTACAGCCTTAAGGATCCATTGTAAAAAAACCAAGGTATTCAAGTTTTACCCCTATGTTTTCTTCTAAGGGAAACCTTGATGGCATAATGGTTAAGACGTAGGGCTGCTAACCAAAAGGTTGGCAGTTCCAATCCACCAGACGCTCCTTGCAAACCCTGTGGGGCAGTTCTCCTCTGTCCTGTAGGGTCACTAGGAGTCAAAATCAACAACAATGGGTTTGGTTTTTGTTTTCTTCTAAGAATTCTATGGTTTAGTTCTAACATTTAAATCATTGATCCATTTTGAGTGTGATGGTGTGAGCTATGTGTCCAGTTTTATTCTTTTGCATGCAGTGATCAGCTGTCCCAGCACCATTTCTTGAAGAAACTGTTCTTTTCCCCATTGAATGGACTTTAGAACTCTTTTGAAAAGCAATTGACCATAGATGTATGGGTTTATTTCTGATTGCTCAATTCTATTCCATTGGTCTTTGTGTCTGTCTTTATACTAGTATCACACTATTTTTATTACTGTAGCTCTGTAGTATGTTTTGAGATCAGGAAGTATGAGTCCTCCTACTTTGTTCTTTTTCAAGATTGCTTTGGCTGATCAGGTCCCCGTACTGTTTTGTATGAATTTGAGGATTGGCTCTTCATTTCTATAAAGAAGGCTTTTGGAATTTTGATAGGAATTATGTTGAATCTATGGATTGCTTTGGGTAGTATGAATATCATCACAATATTAAGACTTCAGTCCATAAACATGGAATGTTTTTACATGTATTTTGGTCTTCTTTAATTTCTTTAGTAATGTTTTATAGTTTCTTGTCTCAGATGGTACACCAAAATGAATGTTGGGTGGTTTAAAGTTAAATATAAGAAAGTCAAAACTTTCTTAGTTGGAATCGACTCAGTGTCACACAACAACAGCCACAAAGTAAGATGAAGTGAGGAAGTTCTGCTTTGTAATATGAAGCTGCTGTTATAGATTGTGTCCGCTAAAAATGTGTGTTAACTTGGCCAGGCCACGATTCCCAGTATTGTGTGGTTCTCCTCTATTTTGTGATCTGATGTAATTATCCTATGTACTGTAAATTCTAACTTCTATGATGTTAATGAGGCAGGATTAGAGGCAGTTATGTTAATGAGGCAGGTCATATCTATAGGATTAGGTTGTATCTTGAGTTAGTCTCTTTTGAGATATAAAAGAGAGAAGCGAGGAGAGAGGGCATCTCATTACCACCAAGCAGGAAGAACCAGGAGTGGAGCATGTCCTTTAGACCCAAGGTCCCTGACCTGAGAAACTCCTAGGCCAGGGGAACATTGATGACAAGGACCTTCCCTTGGAACCGACAGAGAAAGCCTTCCCCTGGAGCTGACACCCTGAATTTGGACTTCTAGCCTCCTAACCTATGAAATAATAAATTTCCATTTGTTAAAGCCATCCACTTGTGATATTTCTGTTATAGCAGCACTAGATGACTAAGATAGTCACTGTGAGTCGGAATTGACTCAAAGGCACCTAACAAGAACAATATATTTTGTCACAGCACATTCTCTGTTTTCATCTTGTGCTAAAAGTTGTCTCATTATTTAGTCAAACAAGTCTTTTCACTTTCCTGGTTCAATTTATTCCTAGGTATTTTAGTAAATTTATTTCTAGGTATTTGATTCTTTTAGATGTAAGTATAAATTGAAATGTTTTCCCAATTTCCTTTTCAGATTGTTCAGTGCTGGTTTATAGAAACCCAGCTTATTTTCGTATGTTGATGTATCCTGCGGCTTTTCTGAATTCATTTATTAGCTCTAGTAGCTTTCTTTGGGATTTTCTATATATGGGATCAGTCATCTGTGAATAGTTACACTTCTTCCTTCCCAGTTCAGATACTTTATTTCTTTTTCTTCCTTGATTGCTTTGGCTAGGACTTCCAGTATAATATTGAATAGCAGTGGTGAGAGTGGGCATCCCTGTGTTTTTCCTGATCTTAGGGGGAAAGCTCTTGGTTTTTCTTCATTGAATATGATGTTAGCCATGGGTTTTCATAAATACTCTTTATCACACTGAGGAATTTCTTTTCTATTTCTAGTTTGCTAAGTGTTTTTTTCATGAAAGTGTGTTGGATTTTGTCAAGTGTCTTCTCTGCATTGATTGCGATGATCTTGTGGTTCTTTTCCTTTGTTCTACTAATGTGATGTTTTAAATTGATTGATTTTCTAGTATTGAACCACCCTTGCAATCCTGGAATAAATCCCACTTGGTCATGGTATATAATTCTTTTAATATGGTATTGGATAAAGTTTGCTAATAATTTTTTGAAGATTTTTCATAATATTCATAAACGATATTGGTCTGTAGTTATTTATTTTTCTTGTAGTACCTTTGTCTGAGTTTGGTATCAGTGTAATGCTGGCCTCCAAAAGTTATCTTTTAAAGATGTAGTTCTGATCATGCTACTCTTCTGGTTAGAACTCATTAATGACTTTGTATTAAATAATCCTTTATGGCCTGCAGGGCTCTACATGAGGTGGCCTTTTGATTGGTCTTTAGCTTCATCTTTGAGTATTTTACGTTTTTGCTTGTTATATAATACTGACTGTGCCAGTTAGGGTTCATTGTATGTAAGCCAGAATGGATTGGATTCTGTCTAATTTAAGCAAAAAAAGAACTTATTTGATATGTACAGTTATTTGAAAGAATTAATTTAAAAACCCCAGCCTAGACCTCAGGAAGGACAGAAATAGGATAGTTGCAAGGGCTAGATAAATAGGAATTAATCGGTAGTCTATTAATATTATTACCAACAGTCTTAATTCAAGATTTAAGATTTCAGTTTTCTGGAGAGGCAGTTTGATCAGCTTGGATCATATGTTCACCATTTCACCAAGACTGTATGAAATGGGGAGGAGGGGGAAGATACTTTTTTCATGGAAAGATAGGTTATTATTTGGAAAAGAAATAGAAAAGCATTTTAAGTAGGTAAAAACAACAGATTATTTCTAAGGACCTTTCTTTTAGTTTATCTGTTACTTCCTCATAGACACCCACCCTGTACCACTAATCTCAATTAAGTTACCTACATATTTTGTCAACAGGAGCCATGTGGTACAACGGTTAAGTGCTCAACTGCTAACCGAAAGGCTGGTGGTTTGAACATACCTAGCCATTCCTTGGGGGAAAGACCTGGCTATCTGCTCTTGCAGAGGATTAATAGCCAAGAAAACCCTATGGGGCACTTCTGCCCTGCCACATGGGGTCACTAGGAGTCGAAATTGACTCGACAGCACCTAAGAATAACAACATATTTTGTCACAGCACATTCTATGTATTAATCATTGTGCTAATATTTGTGTGATTATTTAATGTCTGTCTCTTTCACCATACTTTGTTGTTGTTATGTGTTGTTGAATGGATTCCAGTTCACAGCAACCCCATGTTAACAACTGCCCCATAGGGTTTTCTAGGCTATAATCTTTACAGGAGCAAGTCACCAGATCTTTTCTCCCGCCAGCAGCTGGGTTGGTCCGAACCATCGACCTTCTCTCAGTTAGCAGCCGAGAGCTTAACCATTGCGCCGCCAGGGCTTTTTACTACGTGGTAGACAGTTGCTAATAATCTAAGTATATGCTTTATATAATACTTGAACCAGTCCTATGAAATCGTTGGTACCATCCTTACTTTATAGTGAGGCATGTGAGATTTTAAGAGATTATTTGTCTGAGGGAGCAAGATTTGGACTCTTAACTACTTTCGCACCTTGTTAACCTCTAGAAAAGCATATTCAGTCTCTTGGGATGTAGGGTAGGGATAATTTATCAGGCTTAACCATTTACCTAGTTAGATATTCTGTAAGACTGTCTCATCCATTTACTCTACTTCCTTGCTGAATAAGCAACGTTATATGTATGTATTTGGCCTCCTATGAAGTTTGAAACTGGAAAGCAGGAACTCTGGTTTATGAACATTAATATTTCTGTCACTGGACCAGTATACTTCTGTCGTATATATCAATTTTGTATAATTGTGTTGGGCACAGTAATAAAACTTAGGTCTAAGCACTGTTTTCTTGGCTCTCCTTTAGTTTGGCTTCTGCCCTCTCTGTACTGTTCCTCCCAAAATGACTACCTGTACATGTTTCCAAATCCAGTTGGTATTTTCAGCGTATGTCTTACCTAGACTTCTCAGCAGCATTTGAAACAATCAGTGCTCCCTGTTTCTTTGAACTCTTTTTTTTTTTCTTGACTTTAGTGACACCACACTCATAGTTTTCTTCTTACCTCACTGATCTCTTCTCAATTTCCTTTACAAATTCTTCCTCCATTAACTGTCTTTGAAATGTTGGAGATCCTCAGAACTTTGTCTTAGGCCAGCTTTTTCTCTTTACAAACAAAAATCTGCTCATCCTGCTCCAGTTTTCACCACCTCACTAATAGCATCTCTTAATACCTAGGCAGAACCCTGTAACTCATTCATGACACTTTTCTCTACCCTACCTGCCAAATCTAAGTATTTGAACTGAACTTTTGCTAAATAACTGGTAAAATACTGATTATCTGGTTATTTTGATGGGGGAAAAGCGTGCTGTATATGGAATCTCAAATTTCTAAACCTAAAAGGCAAGAGTTACCTACAGGCAGTATGCTGAAATGCAAACAGAATGAGGTTTGGAATGAGACAAAATTGGGTTCAGATACTGGCTTTCCTAACTATGTGATTGCAATCAAATTACTTAACCTTTCTGAGCTTCTGTGGTATTGTTACATATAAAACAGAGATAATAGCTACCTTAAATGCTTTTCGAGTGAAGATGAGAATATGATTGTAAAGGCTCTAGCAATGCCCAGCATACATTAAGTTTCAATAAATGGTAGCTATAGCTGATTGGGGAGCCCTGGTGGCACAGTGGTTAAGAGCTCAGCTGCTAACCAAAAGGTTAGGGGCTTCTCTTTCCCAACCTCTTCTTCTGAACTTAAATGATCCTTTATTTCATATTCATTTAATTTCTTATGGCACCTAACATTTCTGCCTCATAATAAACCCGTTAAAACCCGTTGGCATGTAGTCGATTCCGACTCATAACGACCCTATAGCTTAAGAATATTTCTTAGCTCTGAGACTGTAAGCCCGCTGAAGACAGAATTCTTTTCTGTTCTTTGCTGTCTTCAGTGTCCTTTTTGTAATATAAACTCAATAAATACTTGTTGAATAAGCTGTGGAGTAAACAACTTTCAAAAGCACATGTATTTTTTTCTCAGCTGTGGAATATAAGGTTTATAAATATTCTCTTCATTAGCATGCTTTTGCTTTTCTGTCTTTCACAGCTGTTCTTCCTAAAAGAGTTACTTGCCAAGATTTATTGCCACTCCTTTTTCTGGCCTTATCTTAAATGATCTGTTAGAATCATTTGACCTTTTTCTTTGAAATTTTCATATGGATTTCTGAGATTCTCTCTTTTAGTTTTCTTATTTTATCCTTTGTGGTCTGTTTTTCCTTGCCTACCCTTTTCTGACTTCGGTCCTCTTCTCTTGGTCATACTGAGAACTTTCCTTGAGTAATCTCATTTTCCTTCCTTGGATTTGACAAGCTTTCATTTCAGGAGTCATAAATCAAATATTTATGGGGCTAAGTAGGTAATGTAAATGAGTGAAGAGGTGAATGACACAATAAGGAATAATAGGGACTCTTGTGGATTATAGAATCTATGCCCTGTCTAAAGCCCCAGCAGATTGCTGCTATTTCAGAATACTGAACCCAGTGTTAGTTTTTCAACAGAATTAGAAGTTTAGACTTTTTTAATGTGAAATTTCCAAATTTCTGAATATGAACCACTAGTTAAAAATTTTCAACCATAGTATAAGCAAAAAAAAAAAAGCCTTTATGAGTTAGCAAGTTTACTTACTCTAATTTACTATGCTTCTGACTCCTAGATTTGTATCTGTACATATGACTTTTCTACTGAGCTTCAGGCTCATCCTATTATTCTCTAGATTTTATGGAAGCTCTGTGACCCACAAGCATCTCAGAGTCCGTGGTGATCAACCTGAATCGCAAACTTGGGTTACGAAGTGATTTTGGTTATAGAATCAGTCAGCTGTGAGTTTGAATCCTGGTTCTACCACCTGCTAGGTCACTAAGGAAGTTATTTAATTTCTTTAAACTTCCATTTGCTCATATGTAAAATGGGAGTAATAGCAACCTCATTAGGCTATTATGGGAACATAGTGACCTGCACATAGTAATCAAATGTTGGGTGTTCTTAGTTGATATTCCTGTTTCAGTTAATGTTATCATCACTCCTACTTATTGGTCCTTAAGGTTCATTCTTGACACCTCCACCTTTTTTATTCTTCAAATTTAATTAGCCAACCAAGGTCCTATCAATTTTGTCTTTGTAATGTCTCTTTACTACTCTTATCTTAGTTCACTGCAATAGCCTCTTAACAGCTTTCCCACCCTCTGTTTAAATCCTTTTCCCAATATGTTCTCAGCCTGCTTAAACAACAATTTGATCAACAAGCTTCTGCTTAAAATTCTTCAGTGACTCCTCATTGTCTTTAAAATTTTAACATGTATTGCTCTTCTTAATGTAGTCCCTGTTTAATTTTTAGCGTTATTTCTTGCCCCATACTTAACTTGCATTCTAAGTTCAAGCTATTCTGAAGGTCGGGATGGATTATCCAATAGGCAAGGTAAACATGGTGCTTAACTTTGCTTACCGGCACCTCTGTAGTGAACAATTTCACATTTCACATTTTTTCACCACATCAAAGATTCTGCTTCTGGATATGGCTGGCATCTGTCTCTCTCTCAACCCCACAGCAGCTCCCTACAGAATCAAAGCTTCTTTCCAAATTTACAATCCCTGATGGGGCAGATGAGATTCTGTAAGCAAGGTAAGCACGGGCTTACTTGTGCTTACTTACTAATCTGTAGTGAACAGTTTCTCTATATATGATTTGGTAAGCAAGGTAGCCTATTGGATAATCCACTCCTGCTGAAGGTACTTATAAATTCTTAGTGTTTACCAGGGCTTGGAACAGAGGTTGTTCTGGTTCAAGCCCCTACTGAGAATTTGCATTTCTCACAAGTTCCCAGGAAGTTATAGCTAAGAATCACCTGGATATATTATTAAAATGTAGATTCTGATTCAGTATGTCTGGGGGTGGAACTGCAAATTCTCAGCAGAGGTTCAAACAGTAATGAACAGGTTGGAAGCCCTGGTATTTACACCGCTCTCTGATGCATGTCAAACAACCCTCACCTCTGTTTTGCAGCACCTTTAGAAATTACCTTTAAAGGCACCACCTCTTCCAGTAAGTTTTTTGACTCTCACCCCAGGTCTAGATTAGATACCCCTTTTTCTGTACTCATAGCCCCCTGAGGATGTCTCTGTCATAACTCTAGTCACAGCCTTTTGTTCTTGTCTCTTTTTTACAGTAAGCTTCTTGAAGGCCCAGGACACATATCTTAAATTTGTATCTCCAGGGCTTAGGATACTGTCTTGCAAATAGCAAGCTCTCAGATGTTTGTAGAACGAATGCATTTGTTGAGTGAATAAAGTTTTTTTTTTTTTTTTCCTGGAGAAATTGTAGATATAAAAAGGATGTAGGAGACACAGAGTTGTAAGGACTTTTAAAATGTCCCAATTCCCATATCCCCCTCATTTGAAGAAGATTGTAAGTGCTTTTATTTATTATGAATCAGTAATATTTATATTGCTTAGAATCAAGTAAATTGTACTATTGATATAAATTACTAATTACTGTTGCCCTCTAGGGCTATTGTTTTTCAAAAACTTTTTGACTACAGCCCACTTAGGCCCATTTTTTCCTACTTTCCTCCTGTTACAGTGGCAGGTTCTCAAGATCTTATTCCCTTCGACCCTCCCGAGGGCCATGGTTTTATAGTAAGGTTTCTCAGCCTCCACACTATTAACATTATGGACCAAGTAATTTTTGTTGTGGGGACTGTCTTGTGCATTGTAGTATGTTTAGCAGCATCCCTGGCCTCTACCTACTAGATGCTAGTAGCATTCTTTGCTTGTGAGAAACAAAAATGGTCTCCAGATATTGCCAAATGTCCCCGAGGAAGAAAAATCACCCGCTGGTTGAGAACCACTGGTTTATAGACATTCCCATCTCTCTCCTTATCCTCAAATGCCTCCTTCTCTATGGGCTCTTTTTTTCAGCAGAAGCATGATCTCGCATCTTTAAAAAACAACACAGTATCCCCCTCCACCCCAGTAATTCCTTGTTTACCCTTAATTTTTGCTCATTTTCTCTTTTCCTTTTTCCATCCACATTTCTAGAATGAATTGCTTTTACTTCCTCATTTCCCTCTTTATTTCTTACTTCTGCCTCCATGGTGCCACTAAAAATGCTTTCATCAACTCTCCCATCCTGTTTAATTCCTGTGTTCCTAGTAGCCCAAGTCTCATTATCTTTTAATCCTCCTGCCTACTTCCACTCCTGCCCGTACTGCTACACCTCATTCAATCCTAAAGTCCTGTTTATCCTACCTCCTTAATATCTCTGGAATCTACGTACATTTTTTATTTTTACAGTCGAGTTCTACCAACGTCATCAGCCTCTTTATTGGTCTCTGTATCTCAAGTGTAGTCTTCTTCCACTTTATTTTCTACATTGTGTCCTGGGTGACCTTTCTAAAACAAGGTCTCTTCCACTTCAGACCTTCTGAATCATGAATTCTGGGGCCTTAGAATCTGCATTTTGAAAGGTTTACCAGGTGAATTTTATGCCACTCTTAATTGTTTCAGTCTCCTGTTTAAGAAACCTTTCATTGCCCTTAAAAAAACAAACAAACAAACAAAAAAAACCATTGCCATCAAGTCAATTCCGACTCATAGTGACCTTATAGGACAAAGTAGAACTGCCCCATAGGGTTTCCAAGGAGCACCTGGTGGATTGGAACTGCTGACCTTTTGTTTAGCAGCCAAACTCTTTACCAGTACGCCACCAGGGTTTCCTTATTGCCCTTAGGAACTCCTAAAGCTCTTAAAATCTTTACAAAGCTCTTCCTGAAGAGGTCCCTGTCTATTAGCAAAGGCATTTTTGCTGTATTCAAATGATTTAGGTTCTTTTAGATTAAGTGTTTTATGGAAAGGCAGTGTTTGTTCATTTAGTTACTGGCGTATTTTTTACCACCAACAATGAAATTCGTAATTGGGGAGGAGATAAGGAGGAAATGTGGGTATTCTAATTCATAGATTAAAATACTGTGTGTCCGTGACATACTTGACTACTAAGTTATCAAATATTTGAATAAAATTTCTTTTCTTGCAGGTATTTATAACAGCAATGATGTAGCAGTATCGTTTCCAAATGTAGTATCTGGCTCAGGATCTAGTACTCCTATCTCCAGTTCTCATTTACCTCAGCAATCTTCTGGCCATTTGCAACAAGTGGGAGCTCTTTCTCCCTTAGCCACATCTTCTGCAACCACTGCTGTTGCTACAACTCAGGTAAATTATTATAATGAAGTAACGTGAATAGATGGGTTTTGTCATCTTTATTTTATTTTTTAATAATTTATTTTATTTTTGTTGAGAATATACACAGCAAAAACATAGACCAATTCAAGTTTCTTCATGTACAATTCAGTGATACTATGTCATCTTTATTTTTAAAGTAAGATTGTTGGCGGAGAAATAAGTGACATAGGGTTTTCTATAGGAATGTATAAAATATCTCAACTTGTATTGACTCATTAGTAGAAATAATAGACATTTTTACATGATATTAATGAAAGATGTAGCCACCAAATGAGTGTGTGGGCATAACTGATTCTAGGTTTCTAATTTTGTTCTAATGATGTAAATACTAATTGGGAGGGTGGGAGGCTTTTACTCTTTAATTTAAAAAATAGGACTTACAGAGTTGTGAACCAATTTTGGATTTTTGTGGTATAAAAATTTCATTTTATAATTTTTTAAATTACACAAATAATATATGAACATCGGCTATCTAGATTAAAAAAATAATACAGGAGAATATAGGATAAAAAGTGAATGATGCCTTTAAACATCACATGGTTTTCCTCCTAGTGGGAAAGAACAAATGTCTGTAAATATTGTAACTATTTGGTGAATACGTAGATTTTGCAGTTGTTTACCCTTTTCCCTCACTGCAAATTTATGACTTAATAGTTGACCTAGTTACAGAAATGCTTTAAAAACAAGAGTCAAATCAGAAAAATTATAATCTTCAGTTTTATAAACAGGACAGTAAATGGGCAAAGCTGTGCGTGCATGCACATGCATGCACGCGCGCACACACACGCTATTCTATCCCCGATTTCCCCAAAGATAATAATTTCAGATTCCTAAAGTATGCATTTTTAATTTTTTTGGATTTTTTTCTATGTTCATTTTTACTTTTTCCAAAACTCTAGTAGTAAGGCTCTTAAAGTTTCAGGAAAATTATAACAGTGACAAATATCTAATTACAAATAGCTTATTAAGTAGTTATTTGTAAGTTGCTGTAAACTTGAGCTTTATGTATGTGTTCCTAATTTCCATTGTATGGACTTTATGTGTGTATATATATATATATATGTATATATGTGTGTATATATATATGTGTGTGTATATATATATGTATATATATATATATATATATGGAGGCCTTGGTGGTACAGTGGTTGAGAGCTCAGCTGTTAAACAGAGGGTCAGCAGTTCGAATTCACCAGCTGCTCCTTGGAAACCCTATGGGGCAGTTCTGCTCTGTCCTATAGGGTC
>NW_004444011.1:6804400-6843847 GCF_000243295.1 Trichechus manatus latirostris | reverse complement strand
CTGTTAAACAGAGGGTCAGCAGTTCGAATTCACCAGCTGCTCCTTGGAAACCCTATGGGGCAGTTCTGCTCTGTCCTATAGGGTCGCTATGAGTCAGAATCAACTCGACGGCTGCGGGTTTACACGCACACACAGGGGTGTGTGTGTGTGTGTGCGTGTGTGTGTGTGTGTATTCCCCCAAGGTTTCTGTAAGCTGTACATCAAAGCAGAGGATTAAGTGATTTTTTAAAGTGTGTAAACGATGCAATGAAAATAGTCACCATCATAATGAAGTCAAATATTAGAATGACCAACATACAGTTCAACACAGAAAATTAATGCCATAATTAGTAGTGTTATCCTTAAAAGTGAAACTTAACTCTTTGGTGAAACTCTAAAACTGACTAAGGGGAGCTTGATTATTTAGGAGAGTTTTCTTTCACTCATTTCACTAGAAAAGTGAGGTAGCCATAATAGGGACTGGAGGTTAGAGAGGGTGAAAAGATAAATGAGAAAATGGATCTTATAAATCGTTTTATCTCTTTTAATTAAGTGTAACCGTATGCTGTTTTTAGCTTTATATCCTTGGACAAAGTTTCACATTAACATTTTCAGTGTGCATTTTTCTTTTCTTTGTAAAGTCTGTTTTAATCACTTTCAGGTTAATTCCAGGCTGAATTAAGCAAAAATCTCATTTCTTCTTATTCATTATGTTTGTAGGTTTAGGGGTTGGCATTAGGGAGGTAGCTGCGGGAAGTGGTGGTGAAGAGAAATTTATAGCCAGAGGGAAAATTCCACTTAACATGTGACTCAACTGAAGAACAAAGAAATCATACTTGCAAGTAATCTAGGATTCAGTCCAATTAAAATCTTTACTGTTTATCCCCTTTCCATGTTTCAGTAAGATGGGTCTCTCATAAATACGATCATCCAGTTAGACTCAAATGCTGCATGCTGAGACAACTACATCTGTGTTTCTGTCTAACAGTAAATGCTTTCTGCCTTCAAGCAGAAGCTTATTTAGCCTGGCTTATCTAGTGCTGCTGTAGCAACCATCAGTCTCCAGGCAACTGAGGCAGGTTGACCTCTCAGTTGAACTGAGTGCAGAACTACTTCAATTTAGCTGCCTGAGACAACAGTAATGGTGTTGAATGTGAGAAATGTGAAATTTTCTAGGCAATGTGCAAGGAAAGGACACAAAAATATTTAGATGAACTGAGTGTTTAGATAGGATTCTTAAAATTGATATGAACTTAGTAATAAGTAAATCTTCATTTCAGAAAGGCAAAGTTTATTTCTGGTATAACTTTTCACATTTGTTTGTTTTTCTAGACCTTGTTTGTTTTCAAACCATGCAATTCATTGTGCTTAGATAGTCACACCCTAGCCCTTTTAGGGTTTCTTTATAGGTAGTTTAAAATGAAGAGAGCAATGCCATTTAAGATAAATGGGTAAATTAAAATTATCAATATTTAAATATAATTCTAGAAGTCTTTTCATAGTTATATAGCATCGCTATGAATCAGAATGGACAGCAACGTGTTTGGTTTATTTTTTTCATAGTTATTAAGAAAACCGTCACACTAATGAATACTTTAAAAATATTACTCAGAGAATAAGAATGTTAAATTTCAGTAATGTTTTGTTACCCTCATTCTTGCCTTCCCCCAAAAAGCTTAATGAAAATAGTAATTTTTTAGTGGCTGGCCTAGTGCCAGCAGGATAAAAATCTAGGCATCATTCTTGATCTTTCTGGCCTTGGTTTTAAGTAAGATAGACAGGCCTCTTGTTTGCCTTATTTGCTATCTTAAGAATTGTTCCCTGGAAAGTGTTCAGAGAGGTAAGATAGAAAATAGCTAATAGAAATTGATAACTGAGAATTGCTTGATTTGTGCTTTTAATGGAGAAAAAAAAAGGAGATACTTGTAAAATTGTAGGGGAGCAGAATCTGATGCTTAGCAGCCTAAATTTGAGAAGTCAAATAAGAATGTCAAACCTTTTAAAAACCTGTTCGATAGCCCAGTTATATATCCTTCAGTGTTAAATCCTTTTGTTACATTTGATATACTTGTTTTTAGAGTAATTATTCTTTCACAGATATTTGATTTATAGGAAACCTATTTTATTACATATTAGTAGATTGGTAATATAGTTACAATTATAGTTCCATAGCATTATTGGAAGATAGAGCTACTGTCCATGTGATTTTTAATGATGTGCTCTGCCCTTGTTGTACCATGCGTAGAGGTATAGATTAGTTTCTGTAGGTGTGCCATTAATTTTTCGTTTTGCTTTTCAAATCCCCCTGTGCTTCCCAGTTCTACATTCATTCTGCTCTGTCTTAGGGAGGATACAAGTGCTTTCATTTGAAGAATGATTTCTTTAACTGAAGAATTTAAGACTGAGTGTAATGAAAAGTAATTACATTCTATTATATCCTGCATTTTGGGTTTTTCTTTCGACTGCAGTCTTCATGTAGATAATAATAGTTACTTGTCTACTCAGTGTTACTGTTATAAGAAAGGATATGGTTTTAAGAATCATTTAAATAAAGGAACTTCCAGTATTTATTTATGTGATATTTAGTAAATGCAGCTATGCCAATATTGTTAAAAGTACAATTTAGTGATCATGTTTTGCAGATTTCTGTGAAACTTTTACTTCAATCAGCTTTGAATATTTTGCTTTCTGTGAGGATACCTTTGGAGAATGTGTGTGTGTGTGTGTGTGTTGGGGGTGTATTTTCTTAGATGTAGTTGTTCATGTATTTTCAGATGATATCCAGTAATGACATTTGCATTCTGTTTGAGAAAATGGTTTAGTTTCCTAGGCTCAACCTGATTTTGGAGGATATCCGTGTTTATACTTGATCGGTCCAAGTGAAAGCTTCATCGATTTTAAATAATTTCTTAAGGACTTATAATTTTAAGGAAGTTAACATTTTGAGCAAAATAAATTTTTATAAGTGATTTGTAATGTCACATTATTGTATGGTGACAAGGTAAATTAACAGCACAAGGTCACATTTCTAGTAAGTATTAGAAATAAGTTTGGAATCAAGGCAATCTGACTCCTGGGCCAGCTCTCTAGTTCACTAATCATTACCATTATAATGAACCTCCCAGTTATGTTCCTCTTCTGTTAAGAGGTATTTTTTTAAAAAACAGTTAGGAATTTTACTATGTCCATTTGTATGACAGTGCAAAGTAGCAGAAATTTGAGTCAGAAGACCTGGGTTCCAGGAGCTTTGCTACTCACTAATAGTGTCGCTGTGAGTTGGAATTGACTCAGCGGCAATGGGTTTAATGTGACCTTGGGCAGGTCTTTCATTTTTGTGAGTCTCACTTTTTTCATGTGTAAAATGGGGATATTTTAAATACCTGTCTTACCTAATACTGGTAGGTTATGAAGTTCAAATGAGATTATACACTTTATAGACCATAAAGTAATGGATATTACACTGATGGCTCCAATTATTATAGGACATTATTAATTTCAACTGTTACAGAAAAGTTTGATTACCTGTGAGGAAAGAAATTGTACAGAAGCACTTCCTGTACTACAAATAGTATTAAAATTTTCATTTAAATTACCTAAGTCCATACTAATGAATATATATTAGGTTTAGCCATTTTAGGTTCAGTTGTGGACTAAGGTCTTTTCCAGTTCTAAAATTCTTTAGTAGCTCCTTAGTCCTAGGGACTTAAATTTTTTTTTAAAAGTAAGAAATATATTGATTAGATATTAACTGATTAAGAACCTACTTAGAATTGTTTGGTTGTTATACACAGTCCTGTCGTCCAGTCATGAGTGTTCATTGATGGTTTAACTACTCTTTAATCCTTCCCACTACTTTATAGAAACTCAATTGTGGCACATTTCAGCATTAGCCTATACAATGGTTTTGAATACGTTCAGCTCCTAACAATTAGGGAGCGGTTTGGGGCATTGAATAATGTGGAATGATGCAGTTGAACTTGACAGCTTCAATAGTCAGCCTACTCATGGGACCTGAAAGTTGTTCACACATGGTTTCATCTCTCATCACATGCTGAGTATTAAAGCCTTACTGGTGGTAGCTGACGCAGAAATGGAGTCTGTTACCAGAATATGTTTCATAGTGTAAAGTTTGAATCTGGCTAGAGAATGGATGAAACTTTCTGTTGTTCTCCAGTCCCTGCCTAATGTTCATTCATATTTTTCCTGGAAACTTTTCTAGGCACACAAATCATGTTTGCAAATTTAAAATGTATATAAATTGTCATTAAAGACATTATATTTACAGTATTGATATATTATTATAGAATGTATCGATTAAAATATTATTGCATGAGACATTTATGCCATCTAATTTTTTCATCTTTGAAATATAGCTACAGTTATTTCTAATGAATTAATGGAAAATAGAAACCATAATGGCTTATGAAAATAAGAAATAACAGCTAAAATCTGAATGCTTACCATGTGCCAGACACTCTTCTAAGCCCTTTACATACATAAAGAGAGCTCTTTAATTCTCAACAATATTCCTATGAAATAGATGCTATTATTATCCCCATTTTACAGATGGAAATTGAGGACAGAGAGGTTTAGTAACTTGTCAAAGGTGATGAAGGTTGGTTTGTGGCAGATTGTTATTGTTAGGTGCCATTGAGTCAGTTCCAACTCATAGCGACCATGTGTACAACAGAACAAAGCACTGCCTGGTCCTGCGCCATCCTTACAGTCATTGTTATACTTGAGCCCGTTGTTCAGCCACTGTGTCAGTCCATCTTGTTGAGGGTCTTCCTCTTTTTTTGTGGTAGATATGATGATAATATAAAGTTTTTTCTTCTACAAGTTTATGTGAATTAGGATTTTTTTTTTAAAGTAAAAATTTAGTGAGTCTGACAAGATTTTGGAAGAATGTATTTTTAAATCGTGTCAGGATTAGAAAGCTTGAAGAAGCTATACATTTTAGAGCGTTTTTACTGTGATGTTTATTGACAGTAATTATGCATTTAAAAAAAATGCTTGCTATAACCTGTTCCTATATGATTGAAGTATGAAGTTTCACTTTCACCTTTAGATAATGTGTTGCTAAAATAATTCCCACAGGTGAGATTTTCATAGGTACTATTCTTTGAAAACTTTTTATTCTTTACACTTTGTTATTCAGCCTTTATCAACATTTAGAGAGAATCTGCCAAAACAACAGCCACTTTTAAGTCTTATATTCAGATAACTGAGTAGTTATACTTAGCCTGACTTTTTCCTCTGTGCAACTAACTTTAGAATGAGCCAAGTGCCTAGGAATTTAGTAGAGTTACTGTACAGCTAGAGCTCATTTAAAACATTTCTGGTTATTAGCAGACATTTGAAGTAGATGAACTACAGTGGGAAATTTCAAGCTGAAATATAGTTTTAATATTGTTAATATCTTAATATATTATGTCAGTGTACTTAGAAAATGCTAAATTTCTTTTGTTTTGAATTTGAATAGTGCCTTTGTAGAGACTTGAGTATCTTTCTACATGTTTAACATATTGATCTATTCTAAATTTGCCAATGGGTATTCTTTGTCTCAGACACTTGAACATACTATGTTTAAAAGTGACTTAGATTTACCTCAGTGATTATTGAATTTATTTTTACTCTTGGTCTTTGGGTCCATCTTGTAGAATAATTATACTTCTCTTAATGAGGCTTTTACTAGAGTGTTAGAATAAGTGTAATATAACATCTTGCATGTGTGGAAGTGGTTCCTTTCAGTTATTCATATTGAGGGAGGAACCTCTCTAAGATATCAGATACTGAAAATTAAAGCAGAAGTTTCTTTTGATAATATGAACCTGTAATTTTAGAGAATAATTTATTTTGATCTAACATTTATTTTTACATTCCGAGTAAATGACTTCAGTGGGACACTGATACAGTCAAACAACCAGTTTGTTTTGTAATCATACTCTTTTTTGTTCTAACTTCTAACTTTAAAATAATTTTAGATGTATAGAAAAGTTGCAAAGAGAGTACAGAGAATCCATGTATATTGTGGATACCCTACACTCAGCTTCCCCCAACGTTAACAGCGCTAATCATATTCTTATAATACCAATAGATCCAAGGAGAATAGCTGTCCACAACAGCTATTCTCCTTATCTGGGCAAGATAAAATTGAAATGTCATAAAGTAGGGACTGCTCTCCAAAAAGAATTGCTGATCTTTATACCAAAAGCAGACTTATGATACATTAGTAATTGGCTTTCGAATTTGCACTTTAAAAAAATGCATGTCGAAAGTATGCTATAGAGTAGTACGTTTATATTAATGTTTATTTTATTATTTGTTCCAGATTTCTTTATATAAAAGCTTTCGGTGCCTTTTATGCTTCATAATTATTGTTTCTTTGGATTAACATGGACTTACTTCTGTCCCCCTGAATCTTAGTGCTTTCAGTTATTAATGACACCAAAGATTTTTTGAGTCTACAAAATGCCAGACAATTATGTGTATGCTGATCTCAGTAAGTTGTCTCTTTCGCCAGCTCTCCACTTACCCGTCTTCTTTACTACTCAGTTATGGAATCTTTTCATGAAATTGTGGGAGTTTCCTAGCCCTGAAATGCTAACAGAAAGCAAGCGTTCTCAGCACTAACCACTGCAAACATTCTTTCAGCAGTATTGATTAAGCAGTCACAGAGATTGTACAGTCTTTGATAATTCATGTTACCCACTTAAAATGACATTAATGACTTGACTTTTCTAGCAAAAATTAATTTAGAGTAGTTTAGATGCTCTAACACACACAACCTATTAGGATTAGTAACTTCTTTCTAAAGAGGAGTATATTTCTGATAAGAATTGGATCTTCCTTTTTTTTTTTAATTTTTTTATTGTGCTTTAGATGAAGGTTTACAGAACAAATAGTTTCTCATTAAACAGTCAGTACACATACCGTTTTATGACATTGGTTAACAACCCCACGACATGTCAGCAGTCTCCCTTCTCGACCTTGGAGGACCTTTTTTTTGGTGAAAATATACATAGCCAAAAGTTACACCATTTCAAAAGTTTCTACATGTACAATCCAGTGACATTGATTACATTCTTCCAGTTGTGCTGCTATTCTCACTGTCGTTTTCCAAATTATTTCATCACCGTTATCTTCAACTCACTGCCCCCTAGGCTTCCCATCAAACCTTTTGAGTTGCTGTTGTCAGTTTGGTCTCACATAGATAATTCTTTTTTTTTTTTTGTACCTTAGATGAAGGTTTACAGAACAAATAGTTTCTTATTAAACAGTACACATATTGCCCTATGACAGTGGTTAACAACTCCACGACATGTCAACACTGTCCTTTCTTAACCTTGGGTTCCCTATCACCAGCTTTCCTGTCCCCTCCTGCCTTGTAGTGCTTGTCCTGGACTGCTGTGCCTCATTAGTCCCATTTTGTTTTATGTCAAGTCCCCAGCTGAACTGTGAACCTCGGGAGTGACTTCACCACTGAGCTAAAAGGGTGTCTGGGGGCCATACTCTCAGGGTTTCTCCAGTCTCAGGCCAGTAAATCTGGTCTTTTTGTGTGTGTGAGAATTTTGTTCTACCTCCTTCTTCAGCTCTGTCCAGAACCCTCTGTTGTGATCCCAGTCAGAGCAGTCAGTGGTGGTAGCCAGGCACCATCTAGCTGTACTGGACTCAGTCTGGTGGAGGCCTTGGTAGCTGTTGTACATTAGTCCTTTGGACTAATCTTTTCCTTGTATCCTGTTCTCTTCATTCTCCCTTGCTCCCAAAAGGGTGAGACCAGTGGAGTATAAGAATTGGATCTTGTGGTTCTTATCAAGAGACTAAGGCAGTTCATAAACTGATAATTGGAACTAAAAAAGTGCTGTAAGTGGTATAGTACTAGTTATAATTCAGGCAGTATATAACATAGATGACCACGTGACAAAGAGTCAAAGGCTAGAATGTCTCCTTTCTATGCAGATGCCAGGGCTTGTAGATTGTGCATGTTCTTTGAGGAACCTCCTCACACTCTGTAGTAGGCTTTCACTCTTCCTTATATTTTCTGTCTCCTCCCTTGCTGTCAGCAGAATGTCTCAATATTACTTTCTCTTTCTAACTAATTTTCCACTTCTAATCTGTTATATGCTGAATTGCTGTGTCTAGAATAAGAGTAAATTGGCTCTGAGAAAGACATTCTTAAGTATTAGGTATCTGAGACTTTAAAACATGTGACTGGTATTATCTGATTTTTTATTTGTTTGAATTTTCCTTGTTCTAAGTTATTTTATAAGTAGTTAAGATTTCCAAGTAGTTGACTTCTGGAGAGGTAAAATGTCTTACTATATTTTGGTTTATCGATTCTGTGTTTTATTTTTCCTGTACTGTCAAGTAGATGTTAAGTGTCTAATATGATCTTAGGTAAAAATTAAGATTTCCCTCTTACTGAGGGCTAATTGACTATTAAACAGGACTTTATGGTGTAAACTTACTGACTTAGTGTACATATCTTTAATAATAGGACAAATGAAACCCAGAGATTAACAGATTGAATTTAGGCATTAAAGTGTAAGTTATAAAATATACCCTTTGAAACAATGGAAGGCAAGGGCAGGATTCTGTATCACTGAGACTATTTCTGTGAATCATAGAAGTCAATTTTGAATACTTAATAAATTGGCTAAATGCCAAAATGTAATGTCAGGATATGAATCTTTCCAGAAACACAGTTTATTCTCTGTAATATTTTGCTTGTTATAACTACTATGTCGTCTTAGTCTCTTGTGTGCAGTTATACATGTCAGAATGTCCTACGTTTTGCTCTGCTGTTACTCAACTTCTTTATATTAGAAGTGCTTGAGTCCTTCGAAGTTATTTCCAAGAATCTTGCTCTGAAATAGTTATGCAATGATTTCATTTTTTAAAAGCTTAAGTTTGATTTCACTCATGAAGACTAATAAATCTACGTTAAAAATTGCAGTTCTGTTAAATCTGAGAAGTATTTCAGGCCACTAATAGCCTTCTGTGAGTAACAGAATTTTGTGCACAAGAGATGTGCTTAGAAAATGCCACATTTTAAGGTTGCAATATTCTTGGAAAGTCAGAGAAAGTATGCACATCAGAGAAGGCATTTTTATTACATTGGATTATGCAAGACTTTGGCCAGCCTCCTTAGCTTCATCTGTTTAAGGGTTCATTTTCGCTTGTTTGGCACAAGTCCCAGTAGAGGCCTTCAGAATTGTGGTTAGCAACATGAATGAATTACAAACTTTGGAGGAGCTGTTCAGTTAGTAGAGCTGGCTTCCTGCCAAAAAGACAGTGCCTTATATGGGGTCAGGGCAAAGCTGTGATTCGTTGAGCCCTGCATTGTATAGAAAACATACTTGTGATGCCTGTTTGCTTTCTTTTAAAATAAAAACAAAACAAAACAGAAAAAGCAGCAGGCTTACAAGTCTATCAAAATAGGAAGTAACAAAATAGTGTGCAAGTTTTACTAATGACAGAGTTAAGCGATGGAAATATGGCTCTGTGTAGTTAAAATACTAGAACTACAGGTCGGACCTTTTGACTTCCTTAGCCAGCCTGTAATGTAAGAGACTGAAGCATTTGTTAGACATCTGTTGTCTACCTGCCCTATTTTGTAAATGTTTTAATAAGATTAAATAATTAGTCCTGTGTTCACATGGTTACCATGTCACTGGGTTTTGGTTTTGACTAGATACTTTTAAATTAAAAGTAGGAATAATTAACTTTGTGGCAGTTATTTACTTTTTTTTTTTAACTTGGCGTTGTGTAATTTTTCTAATATTGAAATGTTGGAATGATAAAACAAGAATGAAATTAACATTTCAAAAAGTCAGGAAGTTTTGCTTTTAGTCTTACGTTGGGGAGAAGAGCTACTTACTAGGTCTGTTTGAAGCAAAAACAGTAAGTAATATTTTCAAATACAATTCATTTGTCTTTGTAATTCTTTCCATTTAGGCAAATACCCTATCTGGATCTTCTCTTGGTCAGGTGCCATCGCATATGTATGGCAGTAGGTTAAATCCAAATTCATCAATGGCAACTCTTATAGCTCAGTCTGAAAACAATCAAACAGGTAAGTTTTCAAGAATGATTAAAATCTAGAATTCTACTCCTCTCCCCTAATTTAATTTTTTTTTCCAGATTGGCTCATTTTATTTGAAAAGTCTAGGGGCGTGGTTAATATAGGATTTTATATATACATATCTTTTTTAATGCCCCCCCCCCAAAAAAAAAAGCCACAGTTGGAGGTAAATACTATGTTGTACTGCAAAATAGTGATGTGCTTTTTTCACTTTCTGAAATGTAAATGTTTTAGCAGAGCCATAAGCAGGCAGGAATGCAACAGTATCTCCTGTGACTTTTGTGATTGATGTGTTCATTTTTCAGGTCTGTGCAATGAAAGTAACATAACACTGGGCTTTTCTGTGACTAGCGTAAACCTTTATTTGCATCATTCATGAAACTACATTACACAAACTTGGTTAAAAAAAAATCCTGTTAGAGAATTTCTGCAGCATTTAGTAATCCTGTGAATTTTTACCAGTTGACATTTTGTAGCATTTGCCTTTTGCACTGTTTTAATAAGCCACTGGATTTGCTTTGTTTCATTCCATCCTTAAGGATTTGTTGACATGTTCAAGTAGTCATGCCTGTTTGGGGGAAGGGAATGAGTTTAGCAGTTTACCAAGAATGGATCAGTCATGTCTTTACCCTTCTAGGGTCAGAGGTGACCTGACTGAGAATGAGGGAAGGACAACCTTGAAAGAGGCCAGATAGGGTGATTTTAATAAGAACTAAGTATAGGGAAAATACAAGTTACTTTTCAAGCAAGGATATTCAGTATTATCTAAGGAATATTTGAAGAAATTTTAAAATATATATTCCTTTTAATTACAGAATTCTGTATTCCAACCTGTCCATTTGGAAATTTAGTGTTGTATGTAATTGTACTCTTGGTGTGAGGATCCGTGTAATATATATAATTTTAGCCTTGGTGCAAAATATGTAATTTCAGTCTTGGTGTGTGGCGCTATGTAATACATTATGTATTTTATGACTTATCTTGGGATGCAAAGTATTAAAAAATACAAAGTATCAGGATTTGCTGTGATAAGCATACAGATTAGCTGTCCACAGCTGTGATTCATTACTTTAACTGTAGAAATTAAAAGTGGCTGAGGGGAGGGTACTGCAAATGTAAACCACGCTTTTGTGCTGTAAAATTGAAAGGAATGAAAGAACAGAACATAATCCATGGTCTCCTTCACCCACAAAAAAACGTGTAGGGACAACGCCTTACATGCCACAGTTCAGCAATTCTAAACTGGCAACATACTACGTCTTCTACTTCTGTAGTAACTGCAAAGATAGTGGTAAAGGTTTAATGTGGGTTTTAGGAAAAATCAGGGCAAGAGCTTAAAACCTCTTATCTAGTGAGAGTCACTTTATCAGCTATGAAATATTTACACTGCAGATCAAGATCTTGGAGACAATAGCCGCAGCCTTGTTGGCAGGGGAAGCTCACCCAGAGGAAGTCTCTCACCAAGGTAAGCATTATTTACACTGCAAAGTATAGGCAAAGGAAACATTCTGAGATTTGGAAACTTCTTTATCTCTTATCAGTAAAGTGTACATTTGTGAGCTCTAAAAGCATTCTATGGATAAGAAGAATGTCTAGACAATTAAGAAAAATGATTCTAAATTAATTTGAATATTAATTTAAACACACTGTTAGATTTGTAAGTTAAAGGAATACTTTTAGATTTCCAGTCCATTTGAACTCTTGTTTTTTTTGTTTGTATACATAGCTGTTGGTACTATTAGTGCATTGATTCTGGTAATTATTTTTCATCATTAGATAGTCTTAATATCTCTTAAAGCTACAGAATCAGGCTTTCAACTTTAGGTTCTAGTTTTAGCTCTTTTGTGGGCAAAACACTTAACCTTTTTAGTTGCTGGTTCCTAAATTAGTAAATGCAGCTCTTGTGGTAGATCTCCAAAATCTCTTTACAGTTTTAAATTGTTGGAATCAGAGAATAGCAAAGGTATGACATTGTTTTGTGAAATGATCCTAGATAGTATGTGAAAGAATTCAGGTACCATTCATTAATATGTACACTGTGAGATTATGGAACTGTGTATTCCTGTCAGTAGCATACTTTTAACCAGAGTTATACAAAAGAGTTGAATTTCTCTGAGCATGACTGAGATGCTCAAGTCTTCTGTTCTCAGTGGGCAGAATGATGGTGACTGGGAAATAACCGTGTCAGTTTATAGAAGAGAATGGAACTTCAGGTGATGGCTGTTTTTTTATTACCTTTATTCCACTTTTCAACTTCTACAGCGTCTTCCAGTTTGTTTTCTCTCTGTCCTCTAATTTTATAAACTCTGCCTTAAGCATGGCATTAGACTAGGTAAAAGGAGCCCTGGTGGTGCAATTATTAAGTGCTCAGCTGCTAACCAAAAAGTCGGCAGTTCAAACCTACCAGCTCCTTCATGGGAGAAAGATGTGGCAATCTGCTTCCATAAAGATTACAGCCTAGGAAACCTATGGGGCAGTTCTGCTGTGTCCTGTAGGGTCGCTATGAGTTGGAATTGACTCAATGGCACACAGCAAGGGCAACAACAAAGACTAGGTAAGTATGGAGAGAAGAAGGAGGAAAAGGCCTGTTCTAGGGTCTTTTTTTTCAAGTATGGGAAGAATTAAGAATTTTATGTGGTGACAAACAATGAATATCAGTGTTGGCTGTGCTGCTTATATATTTGAGGAGTATCTCTTAAGGAACACCTTACTTATAGAGGTTGGTCTCATAACCTCTTAGTTTTGCGACTTTCTAATGGAACATCTAGTAGTGCCGTTTTCCTATATAATCCCTGGGTAAACTAAAAGTAGTATTGTTTTCTTCTAATTGAACTCTGCAGAATATTGAATATTCCTTCTTTAGTGACATGGAATCTGAAGTATACAATGATAAAATCATCAGACTAGTCTGATTTTATGTTGCGATTACTTCTGTACTATTTTACTCTTTTCAAAGAAGAAAGTTGATTGATTTTGTTCACATGTTTAGTGAAGGAAGCATTTCTGTGCTTCCCTTTTAAACTTAAAACATACACACAAGGCTTCTCAGAAATTATTTAAGATCTTATTTTCTTAGTGTAGTTATTTTAATTAGCTAAATGGACTTAACACAGTGTTGTTGTTGTTGTTGTGTGCCATCAAGTCGATTACAACACATAGCAACCCTATAAGATAGAACTGCCTTATAGGCTTTCCTAGGCTGTAATCTTTAAGGAAGCAGATTGGCACATGTCTCCTGCGGAGTGGCTGGTTGGTTCGAACTGCTGACCTTTCGGTTAGCAGCCGAGCGCTTAACCATTGCACCACCAGGGCTTCTGTTTAACACAATAAATGGTACTAAATTATTTTTGGCATTCATTTCCAACTTTCTGATCACTTTTAAATCAGTTTGAAATGTAATAGCCTAAATGATTCTGGCATAGTGTGCTATTTAAGAGGGATGGCCAACTGTACGTAGTACATGATGTTTACATAGGGAATAAAAAGCCCGTTTGTTTAACTTCTTATTGAAAGAGATTTTTGTAGAGAAAGGCCTATTGAGGCAGTGGCAAGAACATGAGTAGTTGTCAGAAGACCCGAGCAGTAGCCCCAGCTCTGTTCTTTAGCTGCAGTGTCTTTGGACAAGTCCCTAAAGCTCCATCTTTGTGTCCTCATATGGAAATGGAGCCAGTAAACCAGGTCTTCACTTCTTATTAGGTTATTATGAAGATCATATGAGGTAATTATGTGGAAACACTGAAAACTATGAAGCCCTTTACTAACGTAATTATGGAGACTGAAGACCAGAAATGGCAAAATTTACTAATTTAAAACAAAAAATGGATGAGAGAACATTACATGTTCATCTTCATATAAGTAGTATTTGCTTTGGAAGGGTTGATTAAGTGATTGTCATTTGAAGTGGAGATCTAAAATATTTTAGAAATATTTGTATAAATTGTTGAAATAAAAATCGCTTTGGTCATAATGTTCTTTAACGCTGAAAATAAGTATTTTGTGAATTTATAACAAAAGGTTCTTTCCAAACTGTTAACAATTTCTTTTTACTTACATTTGATTGAGATTTTGTTGGTTGTAAATTAAAATGCCTTTCACATGGCTATAATTGTACAGTGTTATTCTGATATTTTAGATATTAAGGCAGAATGGTGGAACTCTTTTCTAAATATTTTAAAGTCTTTCTAACTCCATCCTTCTCCCCTTTTGTCTTAACAGAGCTCTACCATGTTCTTTTACAGCCTATTTCAGAGATTATTTACGGTGTGTTTTATGTTTTCTAGTTGTTTTTATTTGTCTCATATGGCCAGTTATCTCCTTGATTTTTCAGTTTGGGGAGGAAGAAGAATAATTTCTAAATTTTAGGGTAGATTGTGGTTTTATAAGTTTGGAACTTGATACTTCTAGCATAGGCAGCCTTGGGTTAGCAAACTTGTACAGGAAAAAGAGGTCAGTATGAGATAAGAAACTTTAATGCACCCCCTTTAAAAGGATTCCCTCCTCTTTTTAACTTGAGAATTAATGTTTTCAACAGATCTCCTGTAAGCAGCTTACAGATTCGCTATGATCAACCAGGCAACAGCAGTTTGGAAAATCTGCCTCCAGTAGCAGCAAGCATAGAACAGCTTTTGGAGAGGCAGTGGAGTGAAGGACAGCAATTTTTACTAGAGCAGGGTACTCCTAGTGACAGTAAGTATTCTTTTTTGGTTTTAAATAAAGATGGATAGATGGATGGACAGACAGACAGGTGGATGGATGCAGAAGATAATCTTCATTCAGAATAGCAATGAAATTATGATAAAGGTTTTATATAATATGGTGATACAGTATAATTTAGTGCTTTTATAGAACAGTTTTACTGCCTGAGTTTGAATTCTGTTGTTACCTTTTATCAAAAGTATGAGCTTGGGAAAATTTCTTAATCTTTATGTACTTTAGTCTTCCGTGTATAGAATGAGAAGAATAACGTACCTATATAGTAGGGTTGTTACGAGGATTAAATGACAAAAAAATAAAAAAGAACATTTTCTGGCACATAAAAAGTACTTATATGTTAGCTGGTTATCATTATTGTTTATAATTATTATAATATTGGTACTTAGTTTCTCTGTTGTACTTTGTTCTTATCGATTTTTAAGTTTTACTAAAACACATGAGCTGTATCTTCTTTTAGCTTAATTGTTTGAAGAAAACTTGCTCACCTCTGGAGAATATATGTGTGTGCCAGAGAAATAGTATTCTGGCTACCGAGCCCCTTGGTTTTTCAGTTTGGAGGAGGAAGAATAATAATTACTAAATTATGTATATGCACACACACATATATAATTATTAAATGTATTTATTAAATAAAACTATATATGCATACTTAATATCTTTACGATTTTCAGTGTTAGGGCTTGTAAAAATGTCAAAAAGCGTGGTTACTGCAGATGGTGGTTAGCTGAAGAAGTGGCCTTGTGTTAAGGATATATTATTCTTTGAAAAAAAAATAGTTTTCTTCATTTTTGGATATAAAGTTTGGCTACTTTATTTTATTTAAAATTTTTTTGCTTATTGTTAGTGAGCCAAGTGCCGTGAGTTGGTATTTTCATGAATGGTGCCCGGACAAAAAATGCTAATTGTGAGGAAATTCATGCCGGGATAATCCTTTAAACATGATAGCTGGAGGACAGGTTTAGCTTATTCTTACTGCATCTCATTTGGGTACACTGAGGGTTTCTTTGTGGGATCTTGAAGAGGAAGCATAAAAGTTAAATCCTTGGGAATGACCATATGTGTCTGTACCAGTAGAGTTGTGTCTTTTGAAGGCCCTGAGGTCATGTTAAACAAATAAAACTTTTTAATACATAGAATTTTTAAAGTGTCTGTCACCATGGCATAACAGCAGCAAACTGTGTTGTCAGTTGGGAGGCCTGAGTTGTGGAAGGAATTGAGACTATATTCGATATTTGAGATTCGAGGTGATGGGGCGAGACAAAAACCGAGCCTATTTGCAGATGATGTGCCTCTATCTGGGAATAGAGTAGCGGCTGCAGTGCACACACAGTGCTCCCTGCTGGGGGATATGTGGATCAACATGTTTAGCTGCTGAAATTGGAAGCTTCTTACCAGAAGTCTGGTGGTAGAATTAGATTAAAACAAGCAAGAAACAGAAACTTGTGCTTTTATTGTGGCAAAGGATTTGCGTTGGTGAGATGCTTTTCCATTTAAATATGATTTTAATGAAACGTCATGGCAACCACTTTGAATTTTTAATTAGACTTTTAGTTTGATGAATATAAAACATTCTCATCAGTTCTCTTTGAGAATGGAAATTATCTGAATAAGGTGGGTTTTTTTTTTTTTTTTTTTTGGTATGTGGCATCAAAGTTTCCAGGAGAAACATCTAGAAATGCTCTCTCGTTAGGCTTATATATGTATAAATACACTCTAATATATTACATATGCATATAAATTGAGGAATAAAACCTAATCACTTAGAAATATTTTACAGAATTTCTACGTTTCTATTTTATTTGTAAAATTATTGACAGTTATGTCATTAAAATGCTTCGTCCTGTGTGTGGACTTGTCTTTATTAAAAACATCCAAATGTTTGCTAGTTTTAGGAATGCTGAAGTCATTACACCAACTTCAAGTTGAGAATCGAAGATTAGAGGAACAGATTAAAAACTTGACTGCCAAAAAAGAACGCCTTCAGTTATTGAATGCACAGCTTTCAGTGCCTTTTCCAACAATAACAACAAATCCTAGTCCATCTCATCAAATACATGCATTTTCAACACAGACTGGTAAGTTTGAAAATATTTGTTATGTATTTAAGGAAAACAGAATGGACTTTTAATGTTTTTTTCATAAGTGAGAAATAACTGGCCCGCAGTTAACGTGAATATGTAGAAAGGTCATTTTAAAAGGGCATGAAGAATACTGTTAAGTGATCGACTTGAATATGCTCTAACTTCTTTAGTATATAATTTAATGATAACATTTATTAAAATGTTTAAATGTTTCTTTATTGAATATCAATAGAGTCATAGATTTTTCTATTTAAACTGGTTTTAGGAATAGCAAGACTTAATATTTTAAGTGTTTTTAATAGGCTTCAGCATAAACTCTTAAAAAAACCTTTAGTCTTACACATAATGTAATTTAATAAGGTAAACAAGTTTTTTTTTTGTCTTTTATTATTCTAGCTCCTACTACGGATTCCTTAAACAGCAGTAAGAGCCCTCATCTAGGAAACAGCTATTTACCTGATAATTCACTTCCTGTGTTAAATCAGGTAATTTTGCTATCGTTATTTTCATTTGTGTGTTTTACCTGTGAACAATAGTATATTACATAAATGGCTTAAAATTATTAAACACTTTTGCTGTGTTCTTTACAGGTTAAGTTTCTGTTTTCTCTTACTTTAGGACTTAACCTCCAGTGGACAAAGCACCAGCAGTTCATCAGCTCTTTCTACTCCACCTCCTGCTGGGCAGAGTCCAGCTCAACAAGGCTCAGGAGTTAGTGGAGTTCAACAGGTCAATGGTGTGCCAGTGGGGGCACTAGCTAGTGGAATGCAGACTGTAACATCCACCATTCCTGCAGTGCCTGGAGTGGGTGGAATAATTGGAGCTTTGCCAGGTAACCAACTGGCAATCAATGGCATTGTAGGAGCTTTAAATGGGGTTATTCAGACCCCTGTCACAATATCCCAGAACCCTGCCCCCCTCACCCACACGACTGTACCACCTAATGCAACACATCCAATGCCAGCTTCACTGACAAACAGGTAAGAAACTTCTTAAATATATTTTGGTTGTTTTAATGTAGCATAGTACCAGTGTTGTTAATGGTTTAGTAAGCTTCTGCTTTTCCTTTTTTCATATTGGGATTTCTCGTGTGTTCCTTGTGGATGTACTCTAAGGGGGGAAAAAAACTAAGCATATTATGCGCAGAGCCATTTATTTTTGAAACTTAAGTAATTCTGATTCAAACAAAATTAAATCAATTTTAGTAAAATAAAGTATTAAACAATTTCTGTGCTGAAAATTTTAGTCTTGGTCTGTGATGTGTATTTTAAAATGTTACTTTTTCTTATTCCCTTGTATATTGCATTCATGTATCATAAATTCTGAAGAAAGGTAATATTGTAATGGTTATCACAACTGAATATTGGTTTCTTAAAATTCAGCTGTGTACTTTGATCATAACTTTATAATCAAAGATTTTTGATATAGGATAAAGGTCAGATATTTATCTAGAATTTTCAGGCAGAGAGACTTATTTCATTGTACTGGAATTTCATTTGAATGTTTGTTCAAAATAAGGGGAACTAATGCCATGTTGTTTATTAAACATACTTTTGGGGAATAAATAATTTTAAATAGATTTGCAGTGGATATTAACAGCTATTTCTTGGGGCTTTTTATTGGTGCTTAATTTTACTGACTATTGGGACTATTAAAAAAGGTTAGGTCACATCAGTTGGTAGTATATTTGGATTCTTTTTTTGTTTTTAAATACATGCTACTTAGTATGAGTTACTTAAATTATCCTTGAATTATTAAAAATAAATTATTATTATACGTACTTTAAAAAAAAAACATGTAAATTTCTATTCCATAAAATGAGTTGGTGTCTATTTGGTTTTAATAAAAAGAAAATCAAAACATTTCTTGCCAATGAGAATTCTTACTTAGCTGAGTGTTTAGTGGGGAGAGAGATAAGCAATAATTTGTACATTATCAATTTCAAAAATGTTATAATTAAAAGTTTGACTTGTTAATTTATTTAACATCAAATTGAGAAGTTTAATTTTACATTTAAAAAAATACCTTAAAGGTATATATTAGAAAGTAAGAATTTTAATCATTTTTCAGTGCCTCAGGACTAGGATTACTTTCTGACCAGCAAAGACAAATACTTCTTCATCAACAGCAATTTCACCAGCTGTTAAATTCTCAACAGCTCACACCAGTAAGTTCTTTCTTTTGATAATATTTCATTTTTATTAGGAGGAAGTGATCTAAGTTACAGTAGTCAATATGGGTATAGATTATGCCTTTGTGAAATAACATTATTGAGTGCATAATCCAATAATAGTTTTTCATGCCATTTGAAATAGTCTGTAATACCTGTAGTGGCATAACATTCACTTATTCACTCAGAAATATTGGAACACATACCACAGTACTGTTGTAAGCTCTGGTGATACAGTCGTAAATAAGACATAAGTCTGTATTTTCATAGAGCAGCATTCTGGTGGGAAAGACGGACAATAAATATATACATTTTGGTAGGGATAAATACTGAGAAGAAAAATAAAGCAGGATGGAGAGATGAACAGTGGCGTGTAGGCCATTTTAGATAGGGTGGCCCAATGTCTGTGAGGAGGTGACTTTTGAGTATAGACCTGAATAAAAGTTGAAGGAGCATGCCTTTTTGACTTTGGGCAGGGGGAAGATAGAGAGCATTTCAGGCAGAAGGGAATGACAGCTGTATAAGACCTGAGCTGAGTGAAGGGGAGCCTAGAGCAGGAAAGCTGTTCATAATTTTTAAAAAATCTTTTTATTGAAATTTTCAAGCATACCAAAAGCTAGTGAGCATAGTATACTGAAGCCCTGTGCACTTAGCATTCTATACCTAGCTTTAATAATTATTCCTGTTTTGTTAATCTTATTTCATATATCCTTACTTTTTCTCCAAGATGATTATTATTATTTTTAATTGTACTTTAGATGAAGGTTTACAGAACAAACTAGCTGCTCATTAAACAGTTAGTACACATACTGTTTTATGACATTGGTTAACAACCCCACAGCATGTCAACACTCTCCCTTCTCGACCTCCCCAAGATTATTTTGAAGAATTAATTGGCAGGTTTTGAACAGAATAGTGACATAATAATGATTTACGTATCTAATAGATTAGCTGCTGTAATAGTCTACATGTGTTGAGAGGGAAGTGACGCCAAAAGTAGAAACAAGTAGGTTATTGGAATAGTCCAGATAGGAGATGTTGGTGTCTTAAAATCACATGGTATATAGTGGTGAAAAACTATTTGAAATTGAGGTCTGTTCTGAAGATAGAACCAACAAGACTTAGTCGTTAGACATATGAGAAAAAAGAATCTTGAATAATTGGATACTGCTTTTTACTGCGATTTAGAATAGGTCAGACAACAGGTTTTGAAGAGAAAATGAGATCTGTTGTAGACATACTAAGTCTGAGATGTCTGTTCAGATGTTCAAGTGAAATCTATAGTAGGCAGTTGTGTAATAGGAGTCCGGAGTCCAAGAGATAGGATTCAGTTGGAGATAAAAATCTGCTGCATATCTGATGTTTAGAGCTATGAGATTAGATGAGATCACCTAGAGGATGAGGTCTGAGAACCGATCTCTGGTCACTTTGGGAGAGGAGAATAATCTAGTAAAGGATACCAAGAAGAAGCGTTCAGCGAGTTAAGAGAACTGAGAGTGATGTCTTAGGAGCCAAGAGAAGAAAATGTTTCAAGAAAAGAAGAGGTCAGCTGTGTTAAATACTTCTGGTAGGTTAAGTAAGAATTGACCATTGGGTTTGGCCATCTGGAGGTCTTTGACAAAGGCAGTTTTGGTAGGATAAAAGCCTTATTAAATGACTTAACAGAAACTGGGAAGAGTTGCCAGTTTCCCTGGAAATGTATATAATGTGGATATATGGCTAGTGAATTTCATGACTGCCCCCTTTTAGGTGTGGAGTCATCGACATTATAGCCACTGTAAATAAGGTTGTCTGCATCCCGAAAGTGCCATGGACTAGAATCTAGTTAGAAGCCTGCCTGAAATCACTAGCCTCAGGCAGTAACCTCAGCTAACTGGATGTCATTGCCTCCCAAGGGAGTGGAATCACTTAACCCCAGGAAGATTGATAGGTAGAAAAATGCTTAAGTGAATCAAAGCTGTATTTTAATATTTTTGCATTAAGGAATCTGTAAAAATTTGATATTCTATGTACTTGGCAAAGTTCAAGGGATTTGGACCTTCGGAACAACAACTTCGTAACTCCAATTTAAAATATGTATTTGAATAATTGATTCAAGACCTGTGATCTTTACATTGTATGGGGTTGGAATATTTAGAAAACTTTATAGTCATTTTTTAAGTTTAATTTCATAGATTTATAAAAAAAATTGAGGACTTGAGAAGGTTTTGTTTGTTTAAAGTCATGAAATTGAAGTATTTAAGACATAAAATATATTACATTTATTGAAAATGGGAGGAGGGAAGGTGAAGATGGAGGATGGGCAACTCTCTCAGAGATTTTTGCTGTAAAAAGCAGAGAAATGAGCAGATAAAGGATGACATGGTATAAGAGGCTAGTTTTTATTCATTTTTAATAAGACAGCCTTATATCTATGTTGATGGGAAAATTTCTGGTGCAGGAAAAAGGAGGAATAGCAAAACAGGAAAGTTATAAAGAAGGGAGAAGAGATGGGAACAGCTTTCCATTGTAATAAGAGGCAGGCAGAGCAGATATAGGTGGATTTTATGATAGGAGATTGTGGAAATTCTCTTCTAATGTTTCTAATTTTCTTAATTAGAAGTAAAATCATCAGCAGAGTGATTTAGTTAGAGATGTTGGTAGTTAGAAGAGAGAATGTGAAATAGATAATCTTGGAGAATGCGAGAAAGAATTGAGTGAGGAAAATGTGGATGTGTGTGGTTCCAGTGCCAAGGCAGGAGTTGCCTTGTGGTCATAAATTTAAAGTGAGACCAGGTCACCATAGTTGTATGATTTTTCTCCAGCCCCATTTCCCTAGCACACTTCACTGGATTTGAACTGAAGTTGAAAGAGCTTCAGCCTTTGTTTACACTTTTTTCCAAAACATACTTGTCTACTTTGTTGTTTTAGTCAAAAATATATTGAAAATATTTGTTTTGATTCTGGATCATCATATTTGCTATCACTTTTCTTACAGTGGTATAAAGATAGATTGATTGTATATGAATTCTTAAATGCTTACACTAAAATGTGATTTTGTTATCTTCTTACCTCATCTTAATGTGAAATATTACCCAACCCCATTGCTTTGGTGTCAATTCCAACTCATAGCAACCCTGTAGGACAGACTAGAACTGCCCCATAGGGTTTCCAAGGCTATAATCTTCACGGAAGCAGACTGCCCCATCTTTCCTCCTGTGGAGCGACTAGTGGATTCAAACCACTGACCTTTTAGTTAGCAGCTGAATGCTTAACCACTGTGTCACCAGAGCTCCCTGTCTGAAATAGTAAACTCAGTTTATTTCAGGTTCTTCCTGTTATTCCAGATTTTACTCTAATAATAGCACGTGTAGATGTCTCATTTCTAGAACATAGTTGATTAAGAATTTTCAGCGTAAAGTGTTGCTTAGAGACCATAGGTTGTTGGGTGAAGTTTGTTCATTTACAGGCAGAACTTTACATAGGGAAAAATTTTGTTATTATATTATCATCTCCCTTCTTAAGAAAAACTCGACCCTACTTCCTCCAACTACTACCCTATTGCTATCTCTTCTCAACTAAATCCAATGATCAGTTCTGTTTCTTTATGTTATTTGACCTGTCAACAGCATTTGACATAGTCGATCACTCCCTTCTTGAAACACTTTCTTTCTGTACATTCCAGAATACCACGTTCTCTTGGTTTTCCTCATACCTAATTGTTGTTCCCTTTTAGTCTCTTTTTCTGGTTCCTCCTCTTCTCTTTTTTCGAGTGCCTTCCAACCGGAGGTGCTCATCTTCCAGCACTGTATCAGACAGTTTTCCACTGCTATTCATGAGGTTTTCACTGGCCAGTTTTTCTGGAAGTAGACTGCCAGGTAGAGGGTCAGCAAAAAAGAAGATGACCCTTGATGAGATGGATTGACACAGGGGCTGCAACAGTGGGCTCAAACATAGCAACGATTGTGAGCCTGGTACAGGACCAGGCAGTGTTTCGTTCTCTTGTACAGAGGGTTGCTATGAGTCGGAACCAACCTGAAAGCATCTAACAACAACCTCTTCTCTTTAGCCTCTTAACTTTAGAGTACTGTAGAATTCAGTGATCTCTCTAGTCTCATGGCTTTAAATACAATCTATATGGTGATATTTACATCTCCAGATATACATGCTCAGCCTTTTCTTCTCTCTTGAACTTCAAATTCCTGTCTCCAGCTGCCTACTTAATATTGGATATTTAAGAGATATTTCAAACATAACGTGTCCAAAACTGAACTGCTGCTACTCCTCCACAAACCTGGTCCACCCATAGTTTTCCTCACCTGAGTTAATGGGAACTCCATCCTTGCAGCTGCTCAAGCCAGAAACCTTGCAGTCGTCCTTCATTCCTCTGCTTAAAAATTTCCACTAGCTTCCTATTTTACTTTGAGTAAAGCCAAGAAGCCCTGGTGGCACAATGGTTAAGTGCTCAGCTGCTAACCAAAAGGTTGGTGGTTCAAACTTACCCATTGGCTCCACAAGATAAAGGTCTGGTGATGTGCTTCTGTAAAGATTACAACCCAGAAAAACCTATGGGGCAGTTCTACTTTGTCACATGGGGTCACTAGGAGTTGAAATCAACTGAACAGCACTCAACAACACCAACAAAGCCATAGTATTCATGGCTTACTACTGTGAGCGCCACATTCTTCTCTGACCTCCTACTTGCTCACTTCACTCCAGCACCACTGGTCTCCTTGCTCTTCCTAGCACTTTGCCTTTGAGCTGGCTGTTCCATCTGCCTAAAAATACACCCCACCCCCAGCTCATTCCCTCATCTCCTGTAAATGTGTATACCTTCTCAGTGAGAATTACCTTGACCAATCTATTTAAAATTATATCTGACTACTCCACCCCTGCCATAGTCTCTCACACACTTCTGTTTCCCCTTACACTTAGCATTTATCACCTTCTAACATTTTTTTTTCCTCCCCAGTGATGTATTTCAAGCACCTAGAACAGTGCCTGGCACATAGTATGCTCTCAGGAAATGTATGTTGAATGAAGTAAATGCTTGTTTTAAAGAATAGTCTCATACCTGCAACAAGAAAGCACCCTTAATATTAGGCATGAAAGAAAACTTTAAAGTACTTTAAGTCTGAACAGAATTATGGAAAGGAGGATTTGACCCACATGGTGCATTCTAAGATCAAATACAGATAACTTGTGATTTAATCGAAGTTCGGTGCTCTCCTCGATTATTGTGGATAACCTAATTTAAATATAGGTCTCCTGTGTTTATTTGGAAGGAGACCTGGTGGTGCAGTGGTTAAGTGCTCTGCCTCTAACCAGAAGGTTGGTGGTTTGAACCCACCAGCCACTCCGTGGAAGAAAGATGTGGCAGTCTGTTTCCGTAAAGATTACAGCCTTGGAAACCCTATGGGGGCAGTTCTGCTCTGTCCTATGGGTTTGCTGTGAGTTGGAATTGACTTGATGGCAATGGGTTTTTTAAATGTTTGACCTGTTTTAAAAATAATGATACTGATGATATTGATGTTTTGTAGTAGGTGGTTGTTATCTAGTACAACATAGTTTTCCAGATACCTGTTTTCTTTCTCAGCATGTGTATGACTAATATTTAAATATATAACATTAAAGCAAAGAATGAAAGAAGAAAGGCAGGCCTGATTCTGTGAATGGGAACTCATTTTTTCCCCACACGTTTATTTCTCAGGAACAGCATCAGGCCCTCCTGTATCAGTTAATGCAGCAGCATCACCACCAGCAGCACCACCAGCCTGAACTGCAGCAGATACAGATCCCCGGCCCAGCGCAAATACCAATAAACAACCTACTTGCAGGTACTCAGGCACCACCACTTCACACAGCTACCACCAATCCATTTCTCACAATCCATGGTGATAATACAAGTCAGAAAGTAACAGTAAGTATATTTTCTTTTTTGTATCTAATGAAATAATAAAAAGGATTTTAATGATTAATCAGAGATGATCATCTCTCTAGCCTTTTTTTCTTTTTTTAAGTAAGTATATTATTTTCCTGATAATTTCCTTTTAAAACTAGTTGTTTAAGCAGCTGGATATTATAAACACAAAGGACCTAAGACAATTTATACATCTTACATCAGTTTGAATTTGCACATTTGAAGGCTGTTTTATAATTCAGCAATTTTCAAAATAAAAATATGTTTTAGTTGGCAGGTTGTATGGGACAGTCCAACCAAAAGACAATAATTGGTGCTTTTTGAAAAGCTTTGTTTAATTATAGAACCAGTCTGTATAATATAGGAATATTGTTATTATTTTGCTCTAAAGTACTTTATAAAACTTAATTATATTTATAATACAGTTATTATTTAAATTTTAAGGCACTCCAATTATTCTACCAGATTACTCTTTTAAAGAAAATGTAATCTTATTTGTACTGAAAGTTAAAATCTAAATTCTTTATTTTATCAATTTCATGTAATTGGTAGCATCTTACACTTTCAGTGTAAAAGTTAATATAAATCAAAATTGGGTGCAGGAATAGTATAGTATACATATAGTAACACACATTTTAAGGCTGTTTCTTTCTGTTAATTCTCCCATTCAATTAGGTCTGCTTTACTGGAGTATATAGATGTTTCCCTTAAATTCCAGTTCAGGGCAGAACCCTGTTAGGGGAAGGATATTGGGATATAGAATGGATTGGACATCAGGAAAAGGAAGAGGGAAAGAATGAGGTGGGAGACTTGGCAAATAAAAGTGTTAAGAGTCACAGTGTTTGCTGTTTCCCACGACTTTGAAAGCTTTCTGTTTAGCATACTTTTAGTCTTTAGAAACTTTAGTTTGTACTTGGTAGCGAGACTTGATTCAAGATACAGGATTATTGTTGATCATTAACTCTTTAATGCTTTTTTGTTTGCCCCATTGTTTCTCTGACTCACTATTGTGAATACTGTCATTATCACAAACCTAGTTACCTTTCCAGTGTTTTGCTGACATGGGAAATTCCAGTGATTCTGTATTAATTTAGAAAAATTTTTGTACTGCTTTTCCTTAGTTTCTCAAGTTTTTTCTTGTATTATAAAGTGAATTAATTATAAACTAACTTTTCCTGATTTATGCAATAGGAAATGTATTTTTAATTAAAAAACCACAATAATATATAAAAATAGAGTGTTAATTAGCTGATGTAGGAAAAGCAGGACCGGGAAATAATATTTACCGAGCACCCTGCCACGGGCCAAACATCTTTGCTACATACAACCAGTTACCAGTAGCCATCGAGTCATCCCGACTCATGGCAACCCTATGTGTGCGGAGTAGAAGTACACTCCATAGGGTTTTCAAGGCTGTGACCTTTCAGAAGCCGATCTCCAGGTGTTTTTTCCAAGGCCTCTCTTGGTGGGTTTGAACTGTCAGCCTTTTGGTTAGTAGATGACTGCTTAACTGTTTGCGCCACCCAGAGCTCCTTTTTAGATACAGTGGCATACATTTCAATAGCAAAGATTCTAGTCTTTGAAATAATAGGTTGTATCTTCATTTTTTTTTAAATAGATTGTTAAATGGAGACTCAAAGAGGTTAAAATTCAAAGGACAGTTATAAATAGTAAAGAAGGGATCAGAATTCATGACTTCTTAGCGCATAGAAAATTCATTTTCCACAATACCATGTTACTGCTTCCCTGCAAAAGTCAATTTTGGAGAATGATTTCTACTCATTCCTTATGAATTCAGTTGGGCATACTACCTCTTATGTCTGTATGCTGTTGAATTTAGTGTTTTTAAAGCATTTACCAGTAAATTCATGTCTTTATATTATGCTGAAAAGTAGCCATGTTGACTTGCAGAACAAAAAGGAGTTACCATATATACCTCCTTTTATCTTGGTTACAATTTCAGTTAAGAGGATGTAATCTCTAGTGTTGGCCAGAAATTGATTTAGCTTATGCATCTGATTTTTTGGGTTTTTTTGTTTGTTTGTTTGTTTTAACCACAGAGACTTAGTGATAAAACTGGGCCTGTAGCTCCAGAGAAAAGTTGACACTCAAGAAACATCTAGAAATTGCTTATCCTGCTGTTCTAGCACTTCGTCTGGCTGCTGCTGCAGTCCTCTTTCTACACCTGTGAAGAAATGCAACAAGAAACTAACTGCACAACAAAGGTTAATTGCCAGAAGGACATTCTTGTAAGCTTTGACTAATTTTCTTGTTGCTTTGTTGCACTGAGGTAAAACTCCATATCCTCCCACTCCTCAGATTTTTTTTAACCTTTGAAAGAAAATTCAATAACTAATTTTTGTCAATGAAACAATTTACATGCAATGATTTTATCAACCTGAGAGAAATAGTTGATGCACAACTAATTTTGTTATAAATTGGAGATACGAATAGCAAACTGAAGACTTACTCCATTTACAAACTACTTGATTTTACTGTACAAATTGGAAAATGAAATATAATCTTTTGTTTGGGTTATTGTATGCTTTGTGAGTTAGGTTGTAAAACAAATTTTAAGGAACTGTCTAACTTTTACTGAAGTTTTACTGATTAAATATTTCAAATAAATAGGTTATCAACTGGGACTTGGCAATCTTTGTTCTAAAAATTTCTTTTCTAATGGGATTTGACCAATTCTTGGTAATCAAGTTAGGATGGTAATGTCTGCTTCTGCTAAAGGTAATTTTCTATTGCTAAATGCTTTTTCTTTTGTCTTAAGACCTACTCATTTTTTTAAAGAAACCTTGAGTTAAGTGAGTTCTAAGGCTGCTGGGGGAACCAGATCAATTGAAAGTGAAAGACTTCTTTCATAAAAAGGGGCCACTCTGAAAACTGCTAGTAGGGTTTGGCCTTAATCAAGTGCCTGTTAGTACCTCCATTGTGTTGAAATGGCTCTAGACAACTGAGCTTGCACTACAGTCAGTCCTTGTAAGTAGTAGGAATATTCAGTGTTACACCAGCAGCCTTCCCCATTGTTCTGCCTTTATGAAAAACTTTCTATGCCACTGTAGATAGCTCAGGCAAAACTATTACCTGGGTGTTTATCCACTAATGAGTCACAAGAAAAATGAGTGGATTTGGTAAGAATATGTACAATTTTCATTTAAAGATCTCCCTATTACTGCCAGTGATTAAAAAGCAAACAATAACAAAATACTACCACTACCACAGTTATTAAAACAGGTAAAACCTGTATTACAGCCTTTCTGCTTTTGGTAGCCAAGCTCCTGGTGTGATAGTCTGGCAGAGTATAAATTATACAATTGGAGATGTAATCATTGAACTGTTCTTAAGTGTGTGAATTATTAGTGGAAAAGACCCAGCTGTAATTAGACCTCCACTGTGTACTTAGCTGGAAGAACATGTTAATTCTGCAATATGTCTCTTGGTTAAACATTGCACAGTTCTTACCTCATTTCTGTAAATAAAGTTTTGTGAATCTGTTTTGTATTGTGAAAAATTCATAAGATAACATTGATATTTTGATTTGTAATATTTCTAATTGGTAGATTTAATTGAAAGTAAAATTAATTTATTTTTATATGTTCCGGGGAATTTTAAAGTCAAATTTTTTGTAGATAATTAAAATAAATCGGTGTGGTTTATTTTACAACCCACTGGTTGTTGTTCTGTAACAATTTGTATAAATGGTAAATTTTGAATGTGTTGTTATTTTACCTAGATGTAAAATTCCACATGTATTAAAGAGATTGTACAAAGTTTTGTTAATAAAATTTAATAATGTTTATAACTCTTTGCCATTCTTGTTTGGAGAGGATGAAGCTCCAGGAGACCATTGGAGCCTTGCCTCTGTAGTTTGTTCCAGTAGTCTTTGTGCTTTGTGTTTTGGATCATCAGGGTAATATCAGTTTGGAGTTAATGAAACTTTCCTCATGACTAGGCTCTGTACAGTGTACAAAGCAACAATGCATAGCAGTAGACCTTGTGTTCAAAGATCTTAATGACTAGATGTGAAGAAGAGCAGACTCTGAGAATTGCTGTGATGCAGAGAAGAGGGAAGTAATCACAGTGGCAGTAAAAGGAAAAGAAATTCCAGATGAGACAGTTAATTATAGCACATTAATAAAGTAGTATTCATACTTGATAAAGATTAAATTCCTCTTATTAGCTTTAACCAGAGGCATTAAGTGAAAGAAAAATCCAAATCTGTTGAGTGTTTTTTAGGTCTTGGTATGCATCCGAATCACCTGTGGTGTTTTTCAAAAGTATAAATGCTCAGACTTTATCCCAGACTCAATTGAATGAGAATATACTGGTCTATATAATTTGCTCCTAGTAATTAAGAGTTAGGGAGCCCTGGTGGCACAGTGGGTAAGTGCTCAGCTACTAACTGAAAGGTTGGAGGTTCAAACCCACCAGCTGCTCCGTGGGAGAAAGATGTGGCAGTCTGTTTCCGTAGAGATCATAGCCTGGGAAACCCTATGGGGCAGTTTAACTCTGTCCTATAAGGTTGCTATGAGTTGGAATCGACTCGACAGCAATGGGTTTGTTTTTTTTTTCATATGGTCGCTCTGAGTTGCAGTTGACTCAACAGCAACTGATAATTAAGAGCTGAATTAACAAGGAAAAGTAGTTCTAAGCTTTCAACTTTATTAAGGAGTGAATTTTGATTCCTAGAAAGACTTTCTATTTTATACACAAATGAAGAATGATTCTGGAAAGGGGGTTCTCCCTCTAAGGCTAGGAACATCGTTCCTCTAAAATGACATCCATTAACTCCCTCCTCTATTTTCAGTCTCTTCAGGTAATCTAAACAAAATATTATTTGCTTATGCAGTTTTTATTTATTAAAAATATGTCATTTATCTTGGCTGCTTATCTGCATTACTAGCTATGTGTAATTACACCTGCTTTCGTAGCTTTCTGACTTACTTGAGGCCCCATATTATTTCAGATACTCAATGTGAAATAGACCTAGTTTTCCTGGGTTGCTGGTCTGTGGTTCCCCTGACCGTTGTTGCTGATTCCTGGGTGCCTTTTGGGAAGTTGGTGAGGAGCTGCTGCTTGCTGACTGGCATTGATACTTTGACAAGAGTGCTCTGCATGTGGAAATGTTTAGATAGACTAGTTCCTGTCTGGACAAGTTAAGAAAAGGGAGGAACCATGGTGGAACTTGGAATTAAATGGGTTTGAAGGATTCAGGTGAGATTATGTGAAGAGACTAAGGAAGAAAGGCAAGTTTGGGCACCTTGGGGATAGTAACGGAGTAGGATGGGTCAGAAAAAACAGGATTTTCAACCGAGTGGAGGCATTTAGCAGAAGGCAGTTAACATATTATGTCCCTGAGTCTGGGATAGACAATTGGTATGCACTGTCTTGTTGCTCATCTCTGTGGGAGATACCTAAAACCTCTAGTTTATTGGTGAGGGGACCCACAGAGAGGCAGTTTCCAAGCCTGTGCTCTGGCTACAGGAGATCAGGGAAGCACCATAGTGCCTTGGGCAGAGTAGGTAATGATTCTGCTAGTATTTTAGGGCCAGGGCTCTAGAACCAGAAAGTTGGTCCTGAGCAGATTGGTAGAGGGGCAGTTGAAATCACTGGTGTGGGAGAAAGGTAAGTGAGGAGAAGACTGCAAACAGGGCAGGTAGGAGAGGAAGCTCTGCAAAAGGGTCTGAAGAGGAGCCAGGAGAACTCTATGTTAATTCATTTACATCCCACTTCACTCCAAAAAGAATTTGAAGCTGCAAAAAGTTGAAAGAAGACACACACTGGTCCTCAGGAGTAAAGAGGTCCTGTAAGATCAAACCTGAAAATGCCACTGGGATCCTGCAGTTAGAAAAGCCTCTGGGACATGAACAGGAGCAGCTCCAGGGGTGCAGGGAGGGCAGAGGTCGGCTGACAAGGGACTAAAGAATCAGTGCAAAGGAACCAGGGGGGACAGAATGTGACCGGTGGTTTCCAGTTTATGCCCTTAAATACTTGATTGTACAATGAAGTTATATGAAGCCAGTAATAAAAGAAGATACTCATGGTTTGCAGCAGTAAACTCACAACATTCTGATTTTTGTTCAGTGCCTCCAAAGTCTGAAATTCACTTTTTTGCTGATTGAGTTTATTTAGTTTCCCTCAAATTCTGATTGATGCATCTGGTGTTTTTCATTTGGCTCACTTAACAAGCAAATGGCTTCATTAGGAAGTTTACATTTTTGGCACCACTGCTGATCCTTCGCAACAGTCTTTCTGGTTCTCCTGGTCTCCTCCCAGAGCAAGCACAGACAGGTGTGTTCTGTCGCTGAACTGTTCGCATACATAGGATTCTTTGAACAAAATAAAGTGCGCATTTTCTTTGCAAATTCTTGGTCTAATGCAGTGGTTCTCATTCTTGGATCCATTAGATCCTGGAGATTAAAATCCTGTTGTTTGGTGCCATTGAGTTGGTTCTGACTCATATCGACCCTGTGTGTAACAGAATGAAACACTGTCCAGTCTTGCACCATCCTCACAATCCTTGTTATGCTTGAGCCCATTGTTGCAGCCACTGTGTCATTCTATCTCATTGAGGGTCTTCCTCTTTCTCGCTGACCCTTTACTTTACCAAGCATGATGTCCTTCTCCAGGGACTGATTCCTCCTGATAACATGTCCAAAGTATGTGAGACAAAGTCTCGCCATCCTTGCTTCAAAGGGGCATTCTGGCTGTACGTTTTCCAAGACAGATTTGTTCATTATTTTGGCAGTCCATGGTATATTCAGTATTCTTTGCCAACACCGTAATTCAAAGGTGTCAGTTCTTTTTTAGTCTTCCTTATTCATTGTGCAGCTTTTGCATACATATGAGGCAATTGAAAACACTACAGCTTCGGTCAGGTGCACCTTAGTCCTTTGGTGCTTTTTAACATTAAAAAAAAAAAGTAACATCTTCGTTTTTAACACTTTAAGGCTATTTATACCCAGCATCAATTAGATCAGAATCCCTGGGACATGTGTATGTCCTCTTCTATTTTTAAAAGACAGACTATTTTTTAGAGTAGTTTTAATTTGCAGAAAAATTGTGCAGGAAGAGCAGACTTTACATATACCCTCCTCCCCCTGCATGCTGTTTCTCCTGTTACTAACATCTTGCATTCACATTCCTATGGGACATTTCTTACAACTGATGAACTGATATTGATACATTATTAACTAAAGTCCATAGTTTACATTAGGGTTCACTCTTTTTGTTCTACAGTCCTATGGGTTTTGACAAATTTGTCCACCATTACAATATCATACAGAATAGTTTCACTGCCCTAAAAATGCCCCGTGTTCCACCTATTCATCCCTTCTCCCTCTCTTGAGCCCCTGGCAACCACTGATCTTTTCACTCTCTCTATAATTTTACCTTTTCCAGAATGTCATATAGTTGAACTGTACACTATGTTGTTGTTAGGTGCCATCAAGTCCGTTCCGAATCACGGCAACCATATAAAACACCACCCGGTCCTGCACCATCCTCACAATCATTGCTATGTTTGAACTCATTGTTGCAGCCACTGTGGCAATCCATCTCACTGAGGGTTTCCTCTTTTTCACTGACCCTCTAGTTTACCAAGCATGATGTCCTTCTCCAGGGACTGGTCCCTTCTGATAACACATCCAAAGTAAGTGAGACCAAGTCTCGCCATCCTCGCTTCCAAGGAGCAGTTCAGCTGTGTTTCTTCCAAGACAGACTTGTTCATTCTTCTTGTGGTCCATGGTATATTCAAGCCATATGCTTTGCCAGTGTATGTCTTCTACATACACAATGTAGCTATATGCATTTAAGGTTCCTCCATGTCTTCTTTGTGGCTTGAGAGCTCATTTCTTTTTATTGCAGAGTAATACTCCATTGTTACCAATGTACTACAGTTTATCTATTTACCTATTGAAGGACATGTTGGTTGCTTGCAATTTTTGGTAATTATGAATGAAGCTACTATAAATATTCATGTGAAGGTTTTTATGTGGTCATAGTTTTCATCTCGTTTGGGCAAATATGTAGGATTGCCATTGCTGGATGGAATGGTAAGCCTGTGTTTAGCTTTGTAAGAAACTGCAAGACTGTCTTCCAAAGTGGCTGAACTATTTTTGCATCCTCATCAGCAATGAATGAAAGTTCCTTTTGCTCCACATCCTCACCAATATTTGGTGTTGTCTGTGTTTTGTATTTTAGCCATTCTAATAAGTGAGTCATGGTACCTTGTTTTGATTTTTTAGTTCTCTAATGACGTGATGTTGAGCCTGGTTAAGAGCTCGGCTGCTAACCAGAAGGTCTGCTGTTGGAATCCACCAGCCGCTCCTTTGGAAACCCTTTGGGGCAGTTCTACTCTATAGGGTCACTATGAGTCACAATCAACTCGATGGCAACAGGTTTAATGACACATGATGTTGATGCTCTTCAGTGTCTAGTGTTGGGTGGGAAGGGGTGCCTTTGCACTCCCTCTCTGAGCCCTGACCTCTCCGACTTTCAAAATGGGGTGGGGGTGGTAACAACACCACAAACAGTTTTCCCAGCTTTCTTATAGACATTGCTGTTTCAGACACTAGTAGTTTCTTTTTGCCTGAGAAGCAGCTTGCTTAAGTGGTTTCTCTTTTTCTGTTTTTCACAGAACCATTTCTTCTTTTTTCTTCCAGACCAGAGGAAAATAATTGTAGCCTCTTAGGTTTAAAAATAATAAGTTTAAAAAAAAACAAAAAACACATTTCCATTGAGTCGATCCCAACTCATAGCAACCCTATGGGACATAGAATTGCCCCATAGGGTTTCCAAAGCTGTAACTCTTTCCGGAAGCAGACTGCCACATCTTTCTCCCCGTGGAGCAGCTGGTGGATTCCAACTGCCAGCCTTTCAGTTAGCAGACGAGTGTTTAACCCCGGTACCACCACAAACTGTAATTCAGCTCCCCAGAGAATAAAGTCCAAGACTGAAGGCCAAGTAATTTATTCAGATAGGAGACTGGAATTATTGCCAAAACAAAGAGTGGAGTTGGATTCCGGTCCAACCACATGGGGCTCCTGAGCTACAGGTGAGGTAGAGATGGGCTTGTTCCAGTAGGGAGAAAAACTGCGCCACACTTCTACACAGGACTGAAAAAGAACAGCAATTCCCAGTGTTTAGACTTCGGACCAGTGCCTCCACCAACCACCTTTACAGTTTGCAGAGGGCTCTGCTGTGCTGCTTTTGATCCCTGCAAACAACCCGGTAGAGGCTGTGGAAGCTGCCGGACAGGAGCAGTACCCGTGGGGCAGTGGGACTCGGAGCTGATTGCTTCGCTCCCTTGGGCTTGGCCTGTGACACAGCTACCCTGTAACCAACTCCGGCCTGGGCATGACACCCCCCACCCCATCTCTGCATGCTTACAAGTGAGTCATAAAGGGTGACTCCAGACCTGAGAAAATGCCAGCTATTTTTCAGCCCATTATTCGGAAAGTTGGCTTTGTTTTAGGTTCATTATTTGCGGGCAAGGGAAAGACTTTAAAACTTAGGATAAAATACCAAAATCTAATGACTAAACTTGACCAGTCTCAGCCACTGCAGTCACGGAGGTCTCACCCTGAAGCTTCACTTCATCCCCCAGACACGAGCCACTGGTCTTGAAGTGGCTGAGACCACCTGGATAGTCTGGTTGGGGGCATGGAGGCCTGCCTAGTACATGTGAAAGAGCCTGGTTGAAGGAGATCCTTGTCAGGATCCATGTTCTCTGAGTCTCAGCCTTCCCTTGAGTGAGGTGGTGCCTCAGAAAAAGCTGGGGGTCAGGATCGGCAGAACACCTCCATCCTTGGGGCTTTTCTAAGCCAAAAGCAAACAAAATGAATGCTGAAATCTCAGCCATCCACTTGGGAGGATTCATGATCCCTCACGGACATTGGTAGTGAACATTTAATGTATTGTCCAAACTGGATGTACTGAGACAGGTATAAAGTGGGACGTATGGTCATCCTATTTGTATAGAACCTCACAACTTAAATTGTGCCATTTAAATTTTAGGAAAAAAGCTGTTAAAACGAATGGACAACAATAACAACTACAATAAATACACCAAAGACGTACGTACAAAAAAACCAAACCAGTTGCTATGGAGTCAGTTGTGACTCATGGTGACACGACATGTTGCAGAATAGAACTACATTCTATCGGGTTTTCAATGCTGTGACCTTTTGGAAGCAGATTGCCAGACCTTTCTTCTGAGGCACCTGTGAGTGGGTTTGCACCATCAGCCGTTAGTAGTCGAGCACTTCATTGTTTGTATCACACAGAGACTCATAAAACAAATAGGGATGAAATATTTGGTATTTTAAAGAGATTTAGTTCTCTACTTTCAAAGGGGGTGGGATCGGCACATACCAAGAGAAAGTCCTGCAGCAAGAGACTTTTTTTTTTTTTTTTAATTGTAAGAGACTTTTTTTAAGGTATCCAAAAATACTTACAGTAGGAAGCTTATCATAATTTTGTTCCAAAATTGAGAAGGCAATTTGAAAATACACCAGTAAAAGAGTAAACCCATTGGCTGCAATATTCCAGATGAAATGTATTACTCTTCTGTTGGGGTTGGGTCTCATAGCTACCCTATAGGACAGAGTAGAACTGCCCCATAGAGTTTCCAAGGCTGTGATCTTTACAGAAGCTGACTGCCACATCTTTCTCTTGCGGAGTGGCTGGTGGGTTCAATCCGCCAACCTGTTGGCAGCTGAGTGCTTAACCACTGCGCCACCAGGGCTCCTTATAGGGTCAGTATGAGTTGGAATCCATGGCACCAGGTTTATTTTTTGGGGGGGGTTGGGATGTTTGCCAAGTATATGCAGATCAATCGAGAAGAGTACAAGACTTCTAGGTAGTTCCCATTGCAAATTTCACAGAAGAATCAGATTATTGCTGAAAATGTAAGCGATGTTGTCTACAGATGAAAAATCCCTTCCTCCCGCCAATAATTACAAAGCATTCTTAAAGCAGTAGACACAAAGCTCCTGCACAACTGGAAAAGAGCACAGCTCAGCCTCCACTTCCCAGCACATTCCTGATACATCTGGAGCTGGTGGCTCCCTGGCAACACGTGCCATTATGGGGGGAGAGGAGAGGGTTACTTGACCAGATCCTGCTCAATCACTCAGGGAAGTTATGAGGACAAGATGAGATTACATGTGACTGTACTTTAAAAACTGATGCTATAAATGTTTTAAACAGTGGCTGTAAGATTTTGCCCAGTGGGAAAGTAAATTAAAATCCCTACAAGAGCCCTGGTGGTATAGTGGTTAAGAGCTTGGCTGCTAACCAAAAGGTTGGCAGTTCGAGTCCACCAGCTGCTCCTTGGACACTCTATGGGGCAGTTCTACTCTGTCTTTAGGGTCGCTATGAGTTGGAATTGACTCGATGGCAATGGGTTTTGTGTTTTGGTTTAAAGGACACAAGACTGGATCACCAGGAAGATGAGAGCAAAGACCCCCAAACCTCAGTTTCCTTACGGACCTACGGTGGCCTGGCAGGGAGGAGGCTGGTCCCAGCGGTCAGGGCCCCGTCCAGCAGGCCCCGTGGTGGCAGAAGTAGAGGCGAGCAGAGTTGTGTGGTGCTCTCCACATCCAGCAGGAACGCAGACCTGCTGCTTCCAGATCTGTGCTGAGGTCTGAGTGGGGTGAGGACCTTAGAGACTCTAAAGGTCTAACCCTCAGGCTTTGTCTCCATTCCCTCATCTGCACAGCCCCCTCTTACCCCACCCTTCTTACACACAAATGCCATGTGTCACGGATTGAATTGTGTCCCCTAGAAATGTCTGTCAACTTTGGCTAGGTCATGATTCCCAGTGTTGTATGATTGTCTACCATTTTATCATCTGATGTGATTTCCCTATGTGTTGTAAATGCTTTTGCTGTGATGTAATAAAACGGATTAGCGGCAGTTACATTGATGAGGTCTACAAGATTAGTGTCTTAAGCCAATCTCTTTTGAGATACAAAAAAGAGAAGTGAGCAGAGAGATGGGGACCGCATACCACCAAGAAAGCAGTGCTGGGAGCAGAGCGCATCATTTCAACCGGAGGTTCCTGCACTGAGACGCTCCCGGACTAAGGGAAGACTGATGTATCACAAGGACCTTTCTCCAGAGCTGACAGACAAAGCCTTCCCCTGGAGCTCATGCCTTGAATTTGGACTTGTAGCCCATAAGACTATGAGAGAACAAATTTCTCTTTGTTAAAAGCCATCCACTTGTGTTATTTCTGTTACAGCAGCACTAGATGACTAAGACATCAGGCAATCGAACTTTTTTTTTTGGCTTTAACCAAAAGAAATTCATTTTCCTACACTTTAAGAGGCTAGAAGTCTGAATTCAAGGCATGGGCTCTAAGCGAAGGTTCTCTCTCTGTTGGCTCTGGGGGAAGGTCCTTGTCTCTTTGCAGCTTCTATTCCTAGGTTCCTTGGCAATCATGTGGCGTGTATCTTCCCCTCCATTTGTGCTTGTTTGCTTTTTTTTTTTTCAGTTGTGCTTTAACTGAAAGTTTACCATTCAAGTCAGTTTCTCAGAGAAAGTTTCATACACACATTGCTATGTTACCCTAGCTGCTCTCCCTATAATGTGACAGCACACTCTTCCTTTCTACCTGGGATATCCCGTGTCCATTCACCCAGCTCCTGTCCCTTTTTGCCTTCTGATCTCGCCTCCAGACAGGAGCTGCCCATTTAGTCTCAAATATCTACTTGAGCTAAGAAGCAGTCTCTTCACGAGTATCATTTTATGTCTCATAGTCCAGTCTAATCTTTGTCTGAAGAGTTGGCTTCAGGAATGGTTTCAGTTCTGGGCTAATGGAGAGCCCGGGAGCCAGGTCTTCCGGGGTCCCTTCAGTCTCAGACCATTAAGTCTGGTCTTTTGACTAAATTTTGAGTTCTGCAGCCTACTTTTCTCCTGTTTTGTCAGGGACTCTCTGTTGTGTTTCCTGTCAGGGTGGTCATTGGTGGTAGCCGGGCACCATCTAGTTTTTCTGGCCTGAGGCTGATGGAGTTTCTGGTTTTTGTAGTCCTTTTGTCTCTTGGGCTAGTATTTTCCTTGTCACTTTGGTGTTCTTCATTCTCCTTTGCTCCAGGTCAGTTGGGACCAATTGATATATCTCAGATGGCCGCTCACTAACTTTTAAGAACCCAAATGCCACTGACCAAAGTGGGATGCAGAACATTTTCTTAATAAAGTTTGTTATGCCAGTTAACCCAGATGTACCCCCAAACCATGGTCCCTAGATCCTGCCCCTGCTACTCTGTCCCTCAAAGTGTTTGGTTGTGTTCAGGAAACTTCTTAGCTTTTGGTTTGGTCCAGTTGTGCTGACTTCCCCTGTATTGTGTGTTGTCCTTCCCTTCACCTAAGATAATTCTTATCTAATATCTAGTTAGTGAATACCCCTCTCCCTCCCTCCTCATCCTGACAACCATCAAAGAATGTTGTCTTCTGTGTTTAAACCATTTCTTGAGTTCTTATAATAGTGGTCTCATATAATATTTGCCCTTTTGAGACTGACTAATTTCACTCAGCATAATGCCTTCCAGATTCATCCATGTTATGTTTCACATATTCATCATTGTTGTTTATCATTGTGTAGTACTCCACTGTGTGAATATACCATAATTTGTTTATCCATTTGTCCGTTGATGGGCACCTTGGTTGTTTCCATCTTTTTGCTATTGTGAGCAGTGCTGCAGTGAACGTGGGTGTGCATGTATCTATTCGTGTGAGGGCTCTTATTTCTCTAGGATATATTCTGATGAATAGGGTTGCTAGATTGTATGGTACCTCTATTTCTAGCTTTTTAAGGAAGCACCAAATCGATTTCCACAGTGGTTGTACCATTTTACATTCCCACCAACAGTGTATAAGTGTTCCAGTCTCTCCACAACCTCTCTAACACTTATTATTTTGTGTTTTTTTGATTAATGGTAGCCTTGTTGGGGTGAGATGGTATCCCATTGTAGTTTTGATTTGCATTTCTCTAATGGCTAATAATCATGAGCGTTTCCTCATGTATCTGTTAGTCGCCTGAATATTTTGTTTGGTGAAGTGCCTGTTCATATCCTTTGCCTATTTTTTAATTGTGTTGTCTTTTTGTTGTTGATGTTTTGCAGTTATCTTGTAAATTTTAGACATTAGATGCTGATCGGATTTGTCATAGCCAAAATTTTTTCCCAGTCTGTACGTTGTCTTTTTACTCTTCTGGTGAAGTCTTTTGATGAGCTTAAGTACTTGATTTTTAGGAGCTCCCAGTTACCTAATTTCTCTTCTGGTGTTTGCGCGTTGTTAGTAATGTCTTGTAGTTTGTATGTCATGTATTAGAGCTCCTAGCATTGTCCCTATTTTTTCTTCAATGATCTTTATCATTTTTGATTTTATATTTAGGTCTTTGATCCATTTTGAGTTAGTTTTTGTGCACGGTGTGAGGTATGGGTCTTGTTTCAGTTTTTTGCAGATGGATATCCAGTTATGCCAGCACCATTTGTTAAAGAGACTATCT
>NW_004444011.1:6789635-6804300 GCF_000243295.1 Trichechus manatus latirostris | reverse complement strand
TCTATTTCATTTAATTCTGGTCTAATTTTTATTATTTGCTTTCTTCTGGTGCCCAGGGCTTCTTTTACTGGTCTCTATTTGTTCATGTTTTAGGGTTAATGTTTTGATTTTGGCTCTTTCTTTTTGGATATGAGCACTTATTGCTATAAACTGATCTCTGAGCACTGTTTTTGCTGTGTCCCAAACGTGCTGGTAGGATGTGTTTTCATTCTCATTTGATTCTATGAATTTCTTTAGTCTGTCCTTAAATTCCTCAGTAACCCAGTAGTTTTTGAGCAAGGTGTTGTTCAGTTTCCACGTGTTTGACTTTTTTCCTTGCTTTTTCTGTTGTTGATTTCCACTTTTATGGCTTTATGGTCAGAAAAGATGCTTTGTAAAATTTCGATGCTTTGGATTTTGTTAAGGCTTGCTTTATGGCATAATATGTGGTCTATTCTGGAGAATGTTATGTGTAGTGGAAAAGAAAGTATACTTGGCTGCTCTTGGGTGGAGTTTTTGGTATATGTGTATGAGATCAAGTTGATTGATCATGGCATTTAGCTCTTCCGTGTCTTTGTTGAGCTTCTTTCTGGATGTTCTGTCCTACACTGAAAGTGGTGTGCTGAAGTCTCCTATTATTATTGTGGAGCTGTCTATCTCTCTTTTAAATGCTGTTAGAGTTTGTTTTATGTATTTTGGAGCCCTGTTGTTGAGTGCGTAAATATTTATTATAGTTATGTCCTCCTGGTGTATTGACACTTTAATCATTATACAGTGTCCTTCCTTATCCTTTCTGGTGGATTGTACCTAAAATCTATTTTGTCAGAGATTAATATTGCCACTCCTGCTCTTTTTTGATTGTTGTTTGCTTGATAATTTTTTTTTCCATCCTTGGAGTTTTAGTTTGTGTCTTTAAGTCTAAGGCATGTCTCTGGTAGGCAGCATATAGACAGATCATGTTTGTTATCCATTCTGCCACTCTCTGTCTCTTTATTGGTGCATTGATTACATTTACATTCAGCGTAATTATTGATAGGTGTGAGTTTATTGCTGTTATTTTAATGTCTCTTTTTCTTGTGTTGTTAACAGTTTCTTTGTTCCAGTTAATTTTCTGTGCTGATTCATTTTTCTTTATGTATTTTCTTTTCATCTTTTCCATTGCTGTTGATTTCAAATTTGCTGAGGTTTTGTGTTTTTCTTGTTTTTTATTTTGATGTGTAGGATTTTTAGTTTCCTTTGTGGTTACATTAATATTTACCCCTATTTTTCTAAGTTTAAACCACTCTTTTATTTCTTTATATCACCTTGACTTCCTCTGCATACAAAAAAGATCTAGCACTGTTTTTTTAGTCCCTCTTTTTTGTTTTAATGTTGTCATCTTTTACACGCTGATGTCTCTGTTTCCCTATTTTCCACGTTTTAGCTTTGCTTTATTTTTGTGACTTCCCTGTCTGGGTTGATATCTGGTTGCTCTGTCTTGTATTCTAGTCTCAGGTTGTTATCTGATGTTATTGATTTTCTAACTGGAGGACTCCCTTTAGTATTTCTTCTAATTTTGGTTTGGTTTTTACAAATTCCCTAAACTTCTGTTTATCTGGAAATGCCCTAATTTCACCATCATATTTGAGAGACAGTTTTGCTGGATATATAATTCTTGGGTGGCAGTTTTTCTCCTTCAAGGTTTTATGTATGTCATCCCCTTGCCTTCTTGCCTGCATGGTTTCTGCTGAGTAGTCTGAGCTTAGTCTTATTGACTCTGCTTTGTAGATGACTTTTTGTTTATCCCTAGCTGCTCTTAAAATTTTCTCTTTATCTTTGCTTTTGGCAAGTTTGATTATAATATGTCTTGGTGACTTTCTTTTGGGATCTACCTTGTGTGTGGTTTGATGAGCTTCTTGGATAGATATCTTGTCATCTTTTCACGATATCAGGGAAGTTTTCTGCCAATAAATCTTCAACAATTCTCTCTATATTTTCTGTTATCCCCCCGTTTTGGTACTCTAATCACTCGTAGGTTATTCCTCTTGATAGAGTCCCACATAATTCTTAGGTTTTCTTCATTTTTTTTTTCAGTTATTTTATCTGATTTTTCCTCAGATAAGTTGGTGTCAAGTGTCTTATCTTTAATCTCACTAATTCCAACTTCCATTGCCTCAATTCTGCTCCTATATCTTTCTATTGAGTTGTCTAATTCTGAAATTTTATTGTTAATCTTCTGGGTTTCTGTTTGCTCTCTGTGGATTCTTACAGCTCCTAAATTTGTCATTGTGTTCTTCTATAACCTTTTTAAATTCCTCTATTGCTTTGTCTGTGTGTTCCTTGGCTTGTTCTGCATTTTGACTGATCTCCTTCCTGATATCTTGAAGAGTTCTGTATATTAATCTTTGTATTCCAAGAAGTTTTCTTCCTCTGGAAAATTTCTTCTTTGATTTGGGAACTTGCTGAAGCCATCAGGGTCTGCCTCTTTATGTGATTTGATATTGACTGTTGTCTCTGAGCCATCAATAAGTTATTTATTTACTGTTTGCTTACTGTGTCTTGGCTTCTTGTTGTGATGTGCCCGAATAGGCTACTCATGTGAGGTAGTTTGATTATTGGTGCATTTGAAACTCTAATGTCCTGTCACCGGGTGGTTAGATCTTTTACTAGGTATGTTAGCGCAGAAGTCCATTTACTTTTCTTGTATGGATTCAGCCCAGGTGTCCAGGTAGTTGGTCACCAAGTGTGTGGTGCAGGCTCTCACCTACAATCCTAGATGGATGGGGTGATTGGAGTAGGCACAGGTATCTGGCTGCAGTAGGGGGTCATGTGCTGAGCAAGGCAGGGGGCTGACAGCTGCCCCTGAGTGTCTGGGAGGAAAGTGTGTCCCTGTTCACTAGAGTGCATAGGTGGGTGGGTTTTGCAACCAGACTATGGGCACCCAATGCTGTTGGCTGTAAGGACTGGGAGGCACCACTTATTCTTGGACCTGTGTCACAGGTGGCTAGACAGTGTGGGTGGAGCCTTAGGCCCCTGATGTGGGTAGGTGAGTACCCTGGTTAATTGGCAGAGTGGTATCAAATGTCACAAACCTGCCACTCCACCATATAGCTGATACAGTAAAGTTAGGCTTCAGGTATATACCCTGTTGCACTGTGGTAACGAGGGCCTACGCTGTTGAAATGGGCCCACACAGGTCTATGCATGGGTGAAAGGCATTCAAAGTCCGTGTACCCCTTATGCCTGTGCCTAGGTGAAGGAGCTATGCCTGCCCTGAGTTCCTGGCTTAGGGGAGCAGACAGAGCATTTTTTCCTGTTTGTTTGTGTTCCGTCTCTAAGGCCGGGAGAATGGGTCAGGGTGCATGATGCATCCTACATCCTGTCCAGGGGACTCAGGAATAGCTGAAGCCGGCCCCGGACCCGGTGCTGAGTAGGGAAGGAGCAGGTAAACGGGAAAGAGGTTCTTCCCAAAGGGGGTGGTTTTTGATCCGTGCGGTAGGTTAAACACATGTACTTATCTTTTGCCTATTGAGCATCGCTTTTACTGGCTCTGGAGGCCTGAGCGGACTCTCCACCGCTTGGTCTCTCCCAACGTGGAAAATGCTTCCTGAACGCCAGCGCCTGCCTCACCTCGCATGCCAGCCAATCCAGCCTGCCAGGTGCCGGTTTCCACTGGGTCAGGTCTGGCAACTCCTTGCTGCTTCTGAACCATCTCTCGCTCCCCCTGCCACTCAGTCTGATTCTTCAACTGTGCCTTTGATGTTCAGGGCTCCTAGATTGTCATATATAATCGATTCACTTGTGTTTTTGAGTCTTTGTTGTAAGAGGGACCACTGGAAGCATCTGACTACTCCGCCATCTTGGCCCCACTGCAGTCAAACCATTTTGCATGTCTCTGTCCCCACTCCTTCCTCACTGGACCTGATCCAGGATTCAGATGTGGGTCTCTTAACTCTAAAACTCTGCCCTTTCCTTAAACTATATGCCTGAGGAAGAAAAGCTGAAGACCAGGTCAGATGTCAGCCTAGGGGAAGAAAGGCCCACAATTAGTGGGAAGGAGGAGGAGCAGATAGGTGGGAAAAAGGGAGAAACCCGACAGTAGGTCAGCAGTGCCCAGTGGGCTCACCACTGTGGTGGGCTTCTACTGAGGAGGCTCAGTCCTCTCAGACAGTAAAAAACCCCAAAACCAACCCCATTGTGGTTGAGTCAATTCCAACTCATAGCAACCCTATAGGACAGCGTAGAACTGCCCCATAGGGTTTCCAAGGCTGTAGTCTTTATGGAAGCAGACTGCCACATCTGTCTCCTGCAGAGCGGCTGGTGCGTTCAAACCACCGACCTTTCGGTTAGCAGCCAAGCACTTAACCATTGTGCCACCAGGGCTTCTCTCAGACATTAGTGTCTGCATTTCCTTAGAAACCTCCCCAGGGCCCTCAGCTAGCAGAGGACCTGGGATCTGGTCCTCCTTTTGTCTGAGGCCAAGTCTAAAGACTTTCTGTCCTACCACACTGGTCCTCCATGCGCTATCACAGAATAAATTACAGCAGAGGCTGTTAGCCTTTCTAAGTGAGAGCTACTTGGAGCACTTAATGAAAGATGTGGACCGTCTTCCCAGAAAACTGCACATCTGAAATAGAAGATTTTGTGTACTCTGCAGAGTTCTCAGGCCCGGGTAAGTCCATCCAGTGGCCTAGAGCCTCCCCAGGCCCTGAGGCTAGGAATTCCTCCATCCAAAGACTGTGTCTGCCCTGAAAGATAAAAACAGCCACGTTGAAAGAGGCAGCACAGCCCACCGATGTCACACATGGAGATTTGAATCCAAAGGTGCTTTGGGGAACTGTCCTCAGAAGCAATGGGGCTTTGCACATGGTGGTGCCTCAAAGGGATGAGAGCCAACCCGTTCTGTGCCTAATTCAAGCCCGGCCCCCTGGATGTGAAGCCCAGCGCTGAGCTTGTTCCAGGGATGCTGCCTGTCCTCAGAATGTACTGTGGCTATTTCCAGTATCAAATGTATCCTCACAAGACAAAGTTATGTCCATTGTTGAGAATATTCACAAGAACATACTACAGGCCCTAAAGAAGTTCCAAAAAGAAGTTCCAAAACCATCTAGGAATTTGCAGTGCTGGGTGTGGCCTTCCCAGGCAGCATGCACTTGTTGGGTTTTTAGTTTTGGCCTCACTGTAGAGCCAAGGAGGAGCGTGTCCCCAGTGCTTCTCAGAGTCAGGCACTGGAGCCGAGAGCCCACAGTGCCTCTGCCATTCAGGACCAGGAACTTGGGAAAGTCCCTTCCCACTGAGACATTTCATGTTTATATTTAGTCAGGCCTAGTGTAGCAGACAAAAAAAGCTGACATGGCAGTGTGTGTCCTCAGCCAACTTCTCCCCCTTCCTCAAAAAAATTATGGAGGGAGAGTAAGACTGGCTGAGTCTCATAAGAAAAGGTGAGAACAGAAAACTCAGTGAAAGGCTCCTTGTGGAAGTGGGTGAAGAGCACAGCATGGGGGGATGTCTCCCAAGATGAGGACAGAGAAAGAAGAGGAAGGATCTTGGAAAGAGAAGGTTCTTAGGAAGGCATTGAGTTTTCTTGAGTTTGGGGGAATGCATCTGTGGAGCTATACAATGGGACACAGGATTTCAATGAATACTGCTATGGGGGATGTGCTTTATCCCCATGGAATATGATTCCTTCTGGAGCTTAGCTTGTTTTCTTGACCATGGCCCCACTCACACTGAGCACAATGGGTCTCCTTCCTGTGGGGTTACACTCATGCATCTGAACCAGGGCCATGCAATAGTAGCAATGAAGTAACAATGAAGTCCCCTCACAACCCTGGTCCATTGTTCCTATTTCAACAAAATCTTCAGCTGCCAGAGTCTGTGTCCCCCCAAAAGGGGACACGATGGAGAAAAGATTCCTTTATGACTTGTTTTTAAATGAGCTGGTGGCAGAGCCCATCATCAGTAGAAAACCATGACTACAGCCTCACTTCCTAAAGGCTAACAGGAGTCTAGAAAAGATAAGGTTGGTAGGCAAATTAAGGGATTGCATCCTAAAGTGTTATTTCAAAAAGCATCTTTGGATCCCTGTGGGACCTTTCCCATGGGAAGGACTCAGGAAACTTACAATGGATTTTTTTTTTTGGCGGGGGGAAGAGGGTATCAGGGAGTGAAAGAAACCCAATTCGAAGTATTTTAAATAAAAAGGAGTACTTAATGGAAGGATGCACACAGAAAGGTCACAAGCTGGACAACCAAGCTGCATGAGAGATGGGCCTGAAGCTGGGCTCAGAGACCAGAGGGAGCCAGGGTTTGGAATGCAGCCAGAATAATCCATTGCTCTCCTTTGCTCTCCAGTTACAAGTTTTATTCTCTGAAATGTCCCTATATAAACGGGGAGATGGGATGGGGCAGCGAATGCAGAGTAACCACCTCACAGCTCCACCAGCCCCGGGGGTGAAAGTCCTGGGGAAGAACCTGTGTGCCCAGTGCTGTCTCGGTGACCAAGGGCACTGCGACAGGCTCAGCTTTGGTTCGTTATCAGGAGGATGATGGGGCAGGCATCAAGGAGACGAGATGACACCACTAGAGAACGGACTCCATACACCCTCTACCTTCCTATTCCCCTTTAGGAAAACCTGTGCTCCTTAGAGAAGAGCCCTGATGGTGCAGTGGTTAAGCGTTCTGCTGCTAACTGGAAGGTCAGCAGTTCGAACCCACCAGCCACGCCATGGGAAAAAGATGTGGCAGTCTGCTTCTGTGAAGATTCACAGCCTTGGAAACCTCATGGGGCAGTTGTACCCTGTCCTAGGGCCACTATGTGGTAGTAGATTATGCTCCTTAGAAGCAAGGATGGCAAGACTTTGGCCCACTTGCTTTGGACTTGTCATCAGGAGCAACTGATTCTTAGAAAAGGACATATTTTGTGAACTACAGGGTCAGTGAAAATGAAGGAAACCTTCAATGAGATGGATTGACACCACAACCACAAGAATGGACTCAAACATACCAACAATCATGAAGATGGTGAAGGCCTGGGCAATGTTTCATTCATTATGAGCTGAAGCTAACTCTACGGCAGCTAATGACAATTCCCTAACCTGGACGAAGAGAAGATTTTCCCATGCAGGCTCTACCTTCCTTGGCTGCCTTCTCCTCCACAACTGAGATGAGGCTGTTGTTTGATGATTCTGTGTGTTTAGTGAAGATCAAACGACAATCTAGCCAGTTAGTTTGTAATTTGCTGCTTTTTTACATTTTGACTGCTCCTTTTGGAATTGGGGAGCTATGGTCTCAGAGGTCTCCGAGGTGGTAAGTTCACTACAATGTCCCACTAAGGGAGCTGTGTCAGAAGTCACAGGTGTGGGACCTAACATGGTGTCTGCCTGAGACCTGGAGGCCTCCTCTGCTGTCTCCAAATCCCTAGGGAGGTCTTTTGAGCTCACCTGGTCCACTCTCCTCCTTTATAGATGAGAAGATTACAGAGCTGAGTGGTGACCTCTGCCACCCAAACTTTTCCCCAGGAAACTGTAACCTCATTTCAATCCTTACAGAAGAATTACATCTTGATAGATATTTTATCAAATCATTTCCACTAAATGTGTTCTGGTTATCTTAATGTTTTTCAAGTTTAGACAATTTGTACTTATCAAAACATTTCTAAGCTCTGAACAAATGATAGAAGATTTAAAAAGGGATGCTCTGGTGACAATGACAGTTCAAACACAAACAATAAATAGTGCAATAGAAATTAACAGTTCAACACAGTGATTTTAACGTAGGTATTAAAATATAAGACCCAATTTTATTAGTTCCTAAAAACTTACCTACATGTTTTCTGGAAATTCTATCAGTTGGGGATACATTTCTACCAAGCAACCCAAACTTAGAGTTTGTTGCCTTATGTCCTTGTTAATGTAGACTTATTTTTTTCTAGATACATAAAAGTAATTCAGATAACCTCACACTGTTCTTAGCCAGCTAGCCTGAATACCAATTTGTTTCTTTTTCTTCCCAAGTAACTTCATCTTGCTACTCAACCCCCAATAGAGACGTTAACTGATGTGTTTTTTGGTCATGGTTTCTTTAAAATACGTTAAGTTCTAATTCTTAACAATTAGTTCACTCATAATTCACTCACTTCAAAAACATATATTTGCCTGATCGTTAGGAAGCACTATTTGGCTTGCTCCCCAAGAAAGTAAATTTAGCAGTGACGTGAGAGAAAATAATCTGCAAGATACCCAAACCCTTTGTTTCTCTTCAGCACAGTATTGGGTTCAGCAATATAGCACAACATTTATTACTTGTTCATTTATTTTACTAAGGCACATGATGTATAGAAATACTGAGGTACAACGCAAATTTCTGCATAAGATCTTTGAAATATTCATTTTGGAAAATGAAAGTAAACATCATCTTCCAGAATATTCAGCTTTTAGCTTGTTTTTTCTTTTGGACCAGTTCAACCAGCAACTTGTATCTAGCGATACAGTCTTCCTGCAGGAAGAAAAAAAGAGAGGTGAAAACAGTGACTCCACAGTTGGCTTGAGTTTCTCTGTGGAGTTCTTTTTGCGATAAGCCTGCTTTTTGGCCAGCTTATCCGCCTGGGCCCACGCTAGTGAAGAGGTATCCCGTGCATTCGCTCTGTACACTGGCTCTCTCCCAGAACCCGCCTGGCCTTTTCCAGGTGACTCCAGCTGGTCACAAGGCTGACCTGGCTAGACAGGTGCAAGGAGGCCTGTCTCCACTGCTGAAACTCCAGCCCAAAGTGTAGGTGCTAACCATGGGTATGAAGCAGTCAGGGGCAGCTATCTGTCAGGCACATCACTTTATGATAAAAAATGTCAACTTGCTATCTACAATTATAATTTTAAAATTTCACTATGTCATTTTGGAGAAACCAAAAGTCTTGAGGCCAGGCATCCATGGTATCATCATTTTCATTCTGGGTTTGCCTTTGCCTGAGGAGCTGCTGAGGCCTTCTCGTGGGGCCATGCCAACCCAGCCCCACAGGACACTGGCATGGAGTGTGCTGGGACTCTGCCCTGCTCTCCCAGCCCTCCCAGATCATGCCACGGGGCTCCCTTCCACCTCGTCAGGGCTACAGATCCTGGCTGCCAGTAGCTGTCACCCTTGTCACCTCATGTCACTCATGATGAGAGCAGAGATGGGATAACAGTGGGAAGGGGCTTGGCCTCGCTACTTTCATGGTTTATCACAAGGTATTTTCCAAAATCCATCCAGTTTCTATTAAAAAAATACTAGTCCCAAAGGCACTGTGAGCCTTTAAGATCTAATGCAAACGGATTTCTGAGCTATGGCAGAGAACTCTATCAGCTGCCTCGGACAGAGAATGGATATTCCTTCTCTTCCCAGGATTTTAGTTTAGTAGTACTGTGACAGTATCTCCTAATATGTGCCTTGCGGCACCAATTTAAAAATAGAAAATATAAATCCATGCCTTTCCTTTATGGCTACACTACCCCTAATAGCACAGTACACAAAGCAGAATGCAGCCATCCACCAGCACTTAACACTGGAAGGGCACCGTGTAAGCTGAGCTCTCAACAGCAGGCCAGCAAGGGAATGCAGGCAAAGACCCTCCTACAGCCCAGGGTCCCCACTGACAGAACCCCACAGCCAGGCCACGTGGCAGGTGAGCCAAAGTTTAAGGATCATACAAGCCTTTCTCATTTTTGGCTGAAAACAGGGAGGTTCCCAAACGCCAAGGCAATGAGCTTCTGGGTGTCCTATCCTTAGGAATCCACAGTTCCAGTTCCTTCATTCTAAGCCACTGTCGATTCATCACACATGTCTGACAGATGCTAGAGAAAATTCAGGGGAAATGATGACTTCTGGCACAGCAGCTGGAGAGGCTGAGAGAATCTGCTTCGCAAGTAGATCAACCGCTAGTAGTTTATTTTTCTCCCCAGGAAGTCTCAACTTCCTCATTTTAAAGTAGGTGACAGATAACTAGACCTGCACACTCAGGGACGTGCATGGCCACGAGCTAGATTTTCCAACAGAGAATTTCAATTAAAAAAAAAAGAATGTAAATGAACATCAATGTGCCCAGAGGCTGGAGTGACGGGCAGAGCCAACAGGAGAGATTGGTTCTTTTGATTTTTCAGAGCGTCCCTGGTGCCTCGGACGAAGAGCATGGCAGAGGAAAGAGGCCCCATGAGACTGTGTGTCAAGAAAGGCCTGAGTTGAAAAGATCACCCCCTGAAGCTCTACAGCTCCAAAATACCAGATTACAAGGCAGATAATACCAAAGACCAGGGGTAGGGGGCTGGCTTTCCATAGGGTGCACCCCATCTTTCCTCCTCTCGAAGTTTTTATTTGAGAACTATCTGAAGATGTATTTTAGCAGATACTAAGAGCTATAAAAACAGGGAGAAAAGCCAATTATAAATAGCCAAGGTTACAGAGGGTAAGTTGAACCCTAAATGTCAATCTCACATGAACCCACACAAAAAAAACACTGTTCTAGAGCCTTTGATCAACTAAGCATTCCTACTGAGTGAAAATGAACTTACATCACAGAAGTGATGACTGTCACAATAACATCGTCCACCACACACAGCCCCTTGGTTAAAGACTGGTTTTACCAGGGATTATGATTTTATGAAAAATCTCCTCACTTTGGGTAAAGGGAGCCTCCCCATGTGGTACTGACCTACAGGTGCGCCACACTACCTTTCACGTTTACCATGATGCTGCTGAGCCATGCCCCTGCCGCTCTCAAACAGCCCCCCACGCCCCAGGAGAGTGAATGCTCAAGAAGGCTGGCTGGGTCGTTCTGTAAAGTCTGGGCTCTACAAGAAGTATCTCTGAGAAAAGCTAACTGGCCTGTATAATGACTGACTGTAAGCATATACACACTAATCTACTGAGTGCATAAATTCACATCTACAAGTACAAATATACTGGAAGGGAACTGGTAAATAAGATATCATGTAAATAGTTGCAGATGGAAAGATACTAAAAAGGAGAAAGAAAAACTATACAGCACTGCTGCAGCCGCTGCAGTGGTATCCTAAAACCAGTGCAGAGGCCTTTTCCCTCCTCACCCACCTTACTCTTAGATGGGACACACTTGGCTATTTTGTCCCAGCGGTCAGAGGATCCCTTTGGATACTGCTGTAATGCCAATTCCAGAAGCTTCTGTTGATTCTGAGTCCATGGTTCCTCTGTAGCACGAGTTCGCTCTTTTTTCTGGCTCTCCTCATCACTGGATTCATTTTGTTCTAATATTTCGAAGTCCTTCTGCCTCTTTGCTCTGAACTTCTCCTCTGGCTCTACCCTCATTACTGTCTCAAGCAATCTGGCCGGCTTCCGCTTCCGAGGCCGAGTTTCAGTAATCCCAGCCTCATTCTGCTCTCCTGCACCCTCCTCCAATTCCTCCTGCTCCTCCTCCTCCACTCTCCCCTCTGCATCTTCGCGCTGGGTGATGATGTCATCTGGCAAGGCCACAGGGGTCTTAATGGGTCTGGAATTCTGAGCCGTTGACTTGAGTTCTGCGAGTCTAACCATTCCTATGGGAAAGGGCCACGCCACACAGATGGTCAATTCAAGTGACAATAATGACAACAGCTGCCTACCACACATCAGACCCTGTGCTAGGCAGTTTGCATAACTTATTTAATTTTCATACTGTTCTAGAAAGACAGGTAACATTATCCTAACTTTGCAGGTAAGGAAAGTAAGTCTCAGAATGCAGCAGAGGGGGGGTGTTGAATCGAGTTCTGTCTGATTTCAAGCGTTTGTGTTTTTCACTACTCTGAGGAATAATGGGTACATATAGAATTGGGTTGTGATCTTTTTGAGAAAAGATAACCTGCTACTTATTAGGTAAAGAAAGATGTTCTTCACAATCCAGAGTTTTTATTAGTTCCTGTAGCATAACTAAAATAAATCTGTCAATGTGAACTTACTATACTGCCTCTGGCAGGCATGCGTACAAGTAAATCATACTAGTAGCAATTACAAGAATTTTTAAATGTGAAAAGAAAAATTTTCCTCAAATATTTGAACCTTTTAATAGGATGGATGCTTCTGACAGATAACATTAACACCCTCTATTATCAGTAAGATAAAAGGACAAAGAACAAAAATAGACAACTCACAAGGGAAGAAATACAAAGAGCTAAAAAATATTAGAAAAATGCAAATTAAAAGAATGAATTATCATTTTTTGACTATTAAGTTGACAAAAATTAGAAAGTATAACAATACATAGTAGTAACTGGCCAAGATGCAGAGGAATAGGTACATGCACACACTGGTGATGGAAGTATACACAGGTCTAGCCCAGGCTGTCCACTAAAATGCTCTGTGACACTATTAGGAACTGAAATCTCTAATTATTTAAATTTAATTAATTTAAAATTAAAATTGAATTTAAATAGCTACATGTGGCTAGTGGCTACTGTATTATACAGTGCAGGTCTAGCTGTTCTGGAGGACAATTTGTCAAACGTAGGTAAAGCCTTAAAAATCTATTTAACTGTGACTCTAGAATTCTACTTATAGGAGGTTGTTATGGATTGAATTGTGTCCCCCCCAAAATATGTGTTGGAATCCTGACTGCTATACCTGTGGATGTAATCCTTTTTGGAAATAGGGCTTTCTTTGTTATGTTAATGAGGCCATACCAATGTAGGGTATGTCCTAACCCTAATCAGGGCGGGGGGGGGGGGGAGGAGGGGGAGGTACCACACAGATGGCACCTGAGGGTTACCAAAGAACATTCAGGGCTACTGTCAGAGCCAACACCCTGATCTGGAACTTTAGCCTCCAGAATTGAGAAAATAAACTTCTGTTCTTCAAAGCCACCCGCTTTTGGTATTTATGTTACAGCAGGTAACTAAGAGGTTATCCCAAGGAAATAATCATAGATATATGATATGCTAAATTTAGCTACCAAGATGCAGTGTTTTATTTCAGTTTTTGAAGTGATGTCTTTTTTTTTTTTTACTAGTTTTTTTAAAAATTAAAAATATCCTGCATACAATGAAAAATTCAGAGTACGAAAGAGAATATAATGAAAAACACATCTCTCTTAGACTGAGTTCCCAGTGCCCTTCCTCAGGGGCAGTAATGAATTGGTATGTGTGTATAGACTTCTAGAATATAATTACTCAAGCACATATTATGTAATTATATTTTTCTCCTTCTTTTTATATTAATAGGAGCACATTACTTGGAAACTATTCCATATTAGCACATGTAGATCCACATTCTCTTTAGTGAATGTGGCACAGCTTATTTAACTAGTCCCTTACTGCTGGTTATTTAGGTTGTTCCCAGTCTTTTGTTATTACAAACAAGCGGCATTTTTTATAAGCATTATCTCCATACGTTTTTGATTTTGTACTCTAGTATAAAACAGTCTTGAAAAAAAATTTTCCTGAATATACACCTCTATGTATATTTACCTATATTTATGAATTACAGCCATGTACCACTCTACTATTATTTAATTATAAAACACATACAAAAAAGGTAATCAAAATCAATTACAAGATAAAGATGAAAAATATTTAAAAATAATTTTATTAAATGAAACAAAGTTCTCATAGAAATAACAGTAATATTAAAAACAAGATTGAAAACACTTCAGTATTGCTTAATACTGGGTGAAACACTGAATTAAAGCACCAGTTCAAAATTAAATTTATTTTGGCACTTGATTTTTAATGGACATGAGAGCTGAAAAAGCTAACTCACAAAGATACGTATATTCAAATGTAGCACATTGCTGCCTGTGCTCACTAGACTTTGATGCTCGGTTTGCAGTCCTAATTATCAAATGGCTTTCATAGAAATCTTCCCTAAGCCAATCAGTTGTTCTTGCAAACTAAATGGAAGCCGTCAACACTTTTATATTTTAACAAATGAGTTCATTTTGTTTGAAAGATGCTTAAACAGGTTAAATTCTATTTTCAAAATTTTTAAATCTACAGAAATAAGAGTATTTATAAGTGCCACATAATAACACATACACACATACTAACAGAAATACTTTCAAAAAATCTTTTCAAAATGTTTTTCTATAGCATAAATATCTAAAAGTTACTTCACATTCATTGTTAAAATGTCATTTTCATTTTTTTTTAGAGGTAAAAGTTACAATTTTTATTTTTCCCATACAAAAATTTATACATACATTGTTATGTGACTCTAACTGCCTTCCCCATACTATGACAGCACACTCCTCCTTTCTACCCCTGATTCCCCATGTCCATTCAAACAGCTCCTAATCCTCTCTACCTTCCCATCTCACCTCCAGAGAGAAGCTACCCATTTAGTCTCTTGTATCTACTTGAGCTAAGAGGCACACTCCTCATGAGTATGACTTTATGTCCCACAGCCGAGTCCAATCCCTGCCTGAAGAGTTGGCCTCAGATACTGTTGTAGTTCTGGGCTAATAGAGAATCCGGGAGCCATGCTCTCCGGGGTTCCTCCAATCTCAGTCAGACTATTAAGTGTGGTCTTCTTACTACAATTTGAGTTCTGTACTCTACCTTTCACCTGCTTCATCCGGGGCTCTCTGTTGTGTTCCCTGTCAGGGAGGTCATTGGTGGTAGCCAGGCACCATCTAGTTCTTCTTGTCTCAGGCTGATGAAGTCTCTGGTTTATGTGGCCCTTTCTGTCTCCTGGGCTAATACTTACCTTGTGTCTTTGGTGTTCTTCATTCTCCTTT
>NW_004444011.1:6786385-6788377 GCF_000243295.1 Trichechus manatus latirostris | reverse complement strand
GTTTTTTATTTTATCTTTAATCTTTGATCCATTTTGAGTTAGTTTTTGTGCATGGTGTGAGGTATGGGTCTTGTTCTGGTTTTTTCAGATGGATATCCCGTTATGCCAGCACCATTTGTTAAAGAGACTGTCTTTTCCCCAATTAACGGACTTTGGGCCTTTGTCAAATATCAGCTGCTCATAGGTGGATGAATTAATGTCTGGATTCTCAATTCTGTTCCATTGGTCTATGTATCTGCTGTTGTACCAGTACCAGGCTGTTTTGACTACTGTCGTGGTATAATAGGTTCTAAAATCAGGTAGTGTGAGCCCTCCCACTTTGTTCTTCTTCATAATGCTTTACTTATTTGGGGCTTCTTCCCTTTCCATATGAAGTTGGTGATTTGTTTCTCCATCTCATTAAAAAATACCAGTGGAATCTGGATCAGGATTGCATTGTATTTGTAGATCGCTTTGGGTAGAATTGACCTTTTCACAATGTTGAGTCTACCTATCCATGAGCAAGGTATGTTTTTCCACTTATGCAGGTCTCTTTTGGTTTCCTGCAGTAGTGTCTTGTAGTTTTCATTGTATAGGTCTTTTACATCTCTGGTTAGATTTATTCCTAAGTATTTTATCTTCTTGGGGGCTATTGCAAATGGTACTGATTTGGCGATTTCCTCTTTGAGGTTCTCTTTGTTGGTGTAAAAGGAATCCAACTGATTTCTGCATGTTTATCTTGTATCCTGAAACTTTGCTGAAATCTTCTATTAGTTCCAGCAGTTTTCTTGTAGATTCTTTGACTTCTTCCTTACCAGTTTAGATGCCCTTTATTTCTTTTTCTAGCCTAACTGCTCTGGCTAGGACCTCCAGCATGATGTTGAATAAAAGTGGTGATAAATGGCATCCTTGTTTGGTTCCCGTGCTAAAGGGGAATGTTTTCAAACTCTCTCCATTTAGGATGATGTTGGCTGTTGGCTTTGTATAGATATGCTTAATTATACTGAGGAATTTCCCTTCTATTCCTATTTTGTTGAGAGTTTTTATCATGAATGGGTGTTGGACTTTGTCAAATGCCTCTTCTGAATCGACTGATAAGATCTTGTGGTTCTTGTCTTTATCTGATGGATTATATTGATTGTTTTTCTAATGTTGAATCATGCCTGCATACCTGGTGGAGATCCCACTTGATCATGGGGAATTATTTTTTTGATATGTTGCTGAATTCTATTGGCTAGAATTTTGTTGAGGATTTTTGCGTCAGTGTTCATGAGGGATACTGGTCTGTAATTTTCTTTTTTTGTGGTGTCTTTACCTAGTTTTGGTATCAGGATTATGCTGGCTTCATAGAATGAGTTTGACAGTATTCCATCCTTTTCTATGCTCTGAAATACCTTTAGTAGTAGTGATGTTAACTCTTCTCTGAAAGTTTGGTAGAATTCCCCAGTGAAGCCATCCAGGCCAGGGCTTTTTTTTGTTGGGAGTTTTTTTAATTATCTTTTCAATCTCTTCTTTTGTTATGGGTTTATTTAGTTGTTCTACCTCAGTCTGTGTTAGTTTAGGTAGGTAGTGAGTTTCTAGAAATTTGTCCATTTCCTCTAGGTTTTCAAATTTGTTAATATAGAGTACAATTTTTCATAGTATTCTGTTATGATTCTTTTAATTTCAGTTGGGTCTGTTCTGATATCACCCATCTCATTTCTTATATGGGTTATCTACTTTCTTTCCTGTTTTTGTTGTCAGTTTGGCCAGTTGTTTACTAATTTTGTTGATCTTTTCAAAGAACCGCTTTTGGTCTTGTTAACTCTTTTCAATTTTCGATTCTCTATTTCATTTAATTCTGCTCTAATTCTTATTATTTCCTTTCTTCTGGCGCCTGAGGGCTTCTTTTGCTGCTCTCTTTCTACTTGTTCCAGTTGTAGGGTTAATGTTTTCATTATGGCCTTTTCTTCTTTTTGGATGTGTGCACTTATTGCTATAAAGTGACCTCTAAGCACTGCTTTTGCTGTGTCC
>NW_004444011.1:6759905-6786285 GCF_000243295.1 Trichechus manatus latirostris | reverse complement strand
TGTAGCATTTAGCTCTTCCGTGTGTTTGCTGAGCTTCCTTCTGGATGTTCTGTCCTTCCGCGGAAATGGTATGTTGAACTCTCCTACTACTATTGTGGAGTGGTCTATTTCTCTTTTCAGTACTGTTAGACTTTATGTATTTTGGAGCCCTGTCGTTGGGTGTGTGAATATTTATTATAGTTATGTCCTCCTGGTGGTGTACTGACCCTTTAATCATTATATAGTATCCTTCCTTATCCTTTGTGGTGGATTTTACCTTAACGTCTATTTTGTCAGAGATTAATATTGCCACTCCTGCTCTTCTTTGAGTGTTGTTTGCTTGATATATTTTTTTCCATCCTTTGAGTTTTAGTTTGTGTCCTTGAGTCTAAGGTGTTTCTCTTGTAAGCAGCATATAGACGGATCGTGTTTTTTTTTATCCAATCTGCCACTCTCTGTCTCTTTATTGGTGCATTTAGTCCATTTACATTCAGCATAATTATTGGTAGGTATAAGTTCAGTGCTGTCATTTTGATGTCATTTTTTGTCTGTTGTTCACAGTTTCTTTGTTCCTAATTTTCTGTGCTGTGTCATTTTTCTTTATGTATTTTCTTTTCATCTTTTTCACTGATGTTGATTTTGTGTTTGCTGAGTCTTTATATTTTTCTAGTTTTTTATTTTGACTTATAGGATTGTTAGTTTCCTTTGTGGTTACCTTAATATTTACCCCCATTTTCCTAAGTTTATACCAGTCTTTTATTTCCTTATATCGCCTTGACTTCCTCTTCATATGAAAAATCTATGTCTACGTTTTTTAAATCCATCTTTTTAGTTTTAATGTTGTCATCTCTTACATATTGACATCTGTTTCCCTATTTTCAGTGTTTTAGCTTTGATTTACTTTTGTAACTTCCCTGTCTGGGTTGATATCTGGTTGCTGTGTCCTGTGTTCGAGTCTTGGGTTGTTATCTGAAGTTACTGATTTTCTAACAGGAGGACTCCCTTTAGTATTTCTTGTAATTTTGGTTTGGTTTTTGCAAATTCCCTAAACTTCTGTTTATCTGGAAAGGCCCTAATTTTGCCATAATATTTGAGAGACAGTTTTGCTGGATATATAATTCTTGGCTGGCAGTTTTTTTCCTTCAAGGCTTTATATATGTCATCACATTTGCCTTCTTGCCTACATGGTTTCTGCTGAGTAGTCTGAGCCTATTCTTGACTTTCCTTTGTAGATGACGTTTTGTTTATCCCTAGCCACTCTTAAAATTCTCTCTTTATGTTTTGTTTTGGCAAGTTTGATTATAATATGTCTTGGTGACTTTCTTTTGGGATCTACCTTATGTGGGGTTTGATAAGCATCTTGGATAGGTATCTTGTCATCTTTCACAATATCAGGGAAGTTTTCTGCCCACAAATCTTCAAGGATTCTCTCTGTATTTTCTGTTATTCCCCCCTACCCCCGCATTCTGGTACTCCAATCGCTGGTAGGTTATTCCTCTTGATAGAGTCCCACATATTTCTTAGGGTTTCTTCATTTTTTTAAATACTTTTATCTGATTTTTCCTCAAATAAGTTCGTGTCAAGTGCTTTATCTTCAATCTCACTAATTCTGACTTCCATTGCCTCAATTCTGCTCCTATGTCTTTCTGCTGAGTTGTCTAATTCTGAAATTTTATTGTTAATCTTCTGGATTTCTGATTGTTGTCTCTCTATGGATTCTTGCAGCCTGTTAAATTTGTCATTATGGTCTTCTCTAATCTTTTTAATTTTCTCTATTGTGTGTTCTGTGTTTTGCTTCATTTCCTTCCTAATTTCTTGAAGAGTTCTGTATATTAATCTTTCGTATTCTGCCTTCGGTAACTCCAAGGAATTTTCCTCCTCTGGAAAATTTCTAGATTCTTTATTTGGGAGCTTACTGAAGCCATCATGGATTGCCTCTTTACGTGATTTGATATTGACTGCTGTCTCCAAGCCATCAATAAGTTATAATATTTATTTATTTAATGTTTGCTTACTGTGTCCTAGCTTCTTGTTTTGTTTTGATATGCCCAAACAGGCTGCTCGTAGGAGGTAGTTTGATTTTTGCTATCTTTGAAGGGCTAATGTCCTGTCACAAGATGTTTAGATTTTTTACTAGGTATGTGAGCTCAGGAGTCCGCCCACTCCTCCTGTATGGATTCAGCTCAGGTGCCCAGGTAGATAGCCACCAAGTGTGTGGTGTAGGCTGACACTTACGGTCCTAGACAGGCATAGGTGATTGGTGTAGGCACAGGCACCTGGCTGCAGCAGGGGGACACACTCTGAGCAAGGCAGGGGCTGACGGCCACCCCCAACTGTCCATGAGGAAGGCGTGTCCCTCTTCCCTAGAGCGCACAGGTAGGTGTGTTCTACACCCGGACTATGAGCACCTACTGATGTTGGCTTTAAGGACTGGGGGGCACCTCTTATTCACGGGCCCCTCTCACCGGTGGCTAGGTGGCGTGGGTGGAGCCACCAGTCCTCAGGCCCCTGATGTGGGTATGTGAAGATGCTGCTTAATGGGCAGAGCAGTGCAAATGTCACAAACTTTCCACTTCACAGCTGAAACAGTTGAAGTTTGTCTTCTGGTATATACCCTGTTGTACTGCGGTAATGAGGGCCTACACTGTTGAAATGGGCCCACACAAGTCTATGCAGGGGGAAAGGATCTCAAAGTCCATGGATCCCTTATGCCTGTGCCGAGGCAAAGGAGCTGTGCCTACGCTGGGTTTCTGGCTTAGGGGAGCCAGCAGTTTATTTTTTCCTGTTTGTTAATTTGTTCACTCTCCAAGGCCAGGTAAATGGCTCTGGGCATGTGACGGATCCTACTTCTGGCCAGGGGACTCAGCAGTAGCTGAAGCCGGTCCGGGACCCAGTGCATAGCAGGGAGCAGGGAGGTAAATGGGAGAGAGGTTTTTCTCTGAGAGGGGTTTTTTGATCAGCGTAGTAGTCTGGATGCAATTACTTGTCTTTTGCCGGTCGAGGGCTGCTTCTCACTGGTTCTGGGCAGCCAAGTAGACTCCCTGATGCTGGGTCTCTCCCGGTGTGGAAAACACGCCTCCCGAGCACGGCTGCTTGCCTGCCTCACTGCTCATCCCCGAGCTGCTCAGGCCTGAAGGGCTCAGGCTCTCACTGGGTTAGGAATGACAACTCCTCGCTGCTTCCAAACTGTCTTTCCCTCCCCCTTGCACTCAGTCTGGTTCCTCAACTCTGTCTTTTATGTTCAGGGCTCCAAGACTGCCATATATAATTGATTTACTTGTGTTTTTGGGTCTTTGTTGTAAGAAGGTCTACCAGAAGCGTCTGACTAGTCCGCCATCTTGGCCCCACCTAGTCATCTTTATTTTGAAGAAACACATTTTACTTTAAAATCTGCTAACAAGTTTAGAAGTTTTTTGGGTTGGGAGAAAAATGTGACATTGATTTTTAGTTCAACAACTCTTGTAAGTATTCTGTGAAAATACCAGGAAGCCTCTGTGTAATACAAAATATTCTCATGGTCACTCTCCATCTTATTATACAGTGTCATTGTGATTCCAAGATTATCAGTAAATCCACTCAACTGGGCATTTTGCTGGAATATGTTGAAAGTGAAAGAATGAGTGACAGGCCACTGCCAACCTGTCAGCCGGTGGAACTCCTGCTTTGCCCTCAGGAAGCCTCTGGTGCCACACATAACACGTTGCCCTGAGATATATGGACACGGTGAGGGTGCTGCCACAAATCTGTTTATTAAATATTAGAAAGCTTAATTCCTTTCTCATTAAGATACAAATATAAATCAGTAGAAGTCCTAATGTAGTCTTCCTATATTCCAAAGTATTATCTTGTGCACCCCACTGTGGAGACCAATGTTTCATAACAAAAAAAACTGAAACAACCAAAATGTCCAGCGATAGGGACTTGTTAAATAAACTAAGACAGAGATAGAGAGATAACTCCTATTGAGTCGACTCTGACTCATGGTGACCTAGTATACAACAGAACGAAATGTCCGGTCCTGCATTATCTTCACAATCACTGGCATGTTCGACTTCATTGTTGCAAATAAACTAAGGGGCATCTATATTAAAGAATACTAGAAGGAGCCCTGGTGGCACAGTGGTTAAGTGCTTGTCTGCTAACTCAAAGGTCGGTGGTTTGAAGCCATCAGCTGTTCAACGGAAGAAAAGATGTGGCGGTCTTTTTCCATAAAGATTACAGCACAGGAAACCCTAGGGGGCAGTTCTATTCTGTCCTATAGGGTCACTATGAGTCAGAATTGACTGGACTGCACACAACAGCAACAGCAACATACAGCCATTAGAATGATGATACAGATATGTGAAAATATGGAGTAAAAAAATTACAAAACGGTATTGTGGTATGGCCTCATTTTATAAAAACACTATATATCATTGCATCAAAAAATCTGAAGAAATACATCTCTCAAAACAGTAACATTAGGGAACCTCATACCATCAAGAAAGCAGTGCTGGGAGCAGAGCGCGTCCTTTGGACTGGGGTCCCTGCGCAGAGAAGCTCCTAGTCCAGGGGAACACCAAAGGGGAGAAGGCCGACAGAGAGAAAAAGCCTTCCCCTGGAGCTGACGCCCTGAATTTGGACTTTTAGCCTACTTTGACTATGAGGAAATAAACTTCTCTTCATTAAAACAAAACAAAACAAATATAACAGTAACAGTAGATGGGTCACATGTGATTTTATTTTCTTCCTTTTTAAATAAAATCTGTATTTTCTTGAATTTCTACTAATGAACACTTCTTTCCATGCTCACTACTGTGACTCTCATAAGAAAGGACCAAATTCTTGAATTTGACTGCTTTCCTCATCTGTATTGGAAGGCCATTTTCACCTTGTGTGTTAGCTAAGCTTTAGTTCTCAGAATTTTCTATTAGAAAGTCTTTGATAGGCATCTACAATCTCAGAAAAAAAAATTAATTATATAGTGAAGAAAATCAAAAGAAACATTTTTATTTCAAAATTCTTTGGGTCTTTAAGGGCTATTAAAAAAAGAAGAAAAGAAAAGAAAACAGAATTCAATGAACATATTTGTGACAAAGACCTAGCAGTACTGGAGAGACCTGTAGACGATTTGGTTGAGGCCAAATATCAGACCAGTTTTGCTTTCTTCTCATCATCTGTAAATAAGCCAGCAACACTGTGGGGTCTGCTCTTTGCTTGATGCTGCTTCCACTACACTGTGATGCCCAATTTCACAGTAAAGGGCAAAGTCACAAGTGTTACCTCGAAGATTTTCTTACATGTTCAACTACATATTTTCTATTCTCTTCACACTATTTACCATTCCCACCAATGCGTTAATAAGATTAATGTCTCTTCATTACTCTAAACCTTTTCAAAAATGCATTTTTGAAGGATGTCTTGGAGATAGGCTTCTTTCTTTCTCATAACATCTCATTGCCTATCTCTGCCTCCATGCCCAGACAAATAACTTTATTAGTAGAAAAGGAATCTGGGAATGTTCTACTTCCTACAGCTGGAGAACTCCAAGTAGAATCCTTTCTACAGATGGCTTTTTTGAGATCTCAGGGTTTGCTGATCCCTGGCTTGTTCATCTGTATTATGCTCCCTGGGACTTGCATTTGAGTTAGGTTGGAAGGTTTGGGAGGCATTTCCTTACTTCCTGATTGCCAGCTAAGAGTATGAAGAGTCCAACAAAAGTCCAGTTATTTCTGGAGGGAACAGGATAGCAAGGTTTTTTTATAGTTCTTTGAACTCATCAGATACGTCTTCCTGGCACCTCCTGCATGTACAGGCTGGACTGGCTTAGTTGTTGCCTGTAATTCAACCCCTTCAGCGATATTACCAGTTCAATTCACTGGGAAAAATGACTACACCATTGGTATTTATTTTTAAGAAACCACTTTAGATTCATGCAATAAAGTGGGTGCTAACTCACCTGGGGAGCAGGTGACTGAGTCCTTCAGTTGCTTAGCTTTAGTTGTCACCTGTTTCAAAGATAAAAGCAAAAAAAAAAAAAGTTAAGTTACTGAGCTTAAACTCAAATTTTAAATTCAGACTCTTTCAGATGATCTTTCCACATATCTATGGTGGGTTGAGTGACCTCCTTCATTTAAGATTCATGTGAATTAACAGGGTTCTTGAATCTTAGGCCCGAAAGGACCCTCAGTCATCAGTCTGTTTATTTAGCCAACAAGGAAACTGAGGCCCACAGAAATTGAATGACTTGCTCCAAATTAGTCATCTGATCAGTGGCAGATTCAGAATAAACCTCAGATCTCCTAAGTACTTCTAGTTCAATAAGAGTTCCGTTATACTAGGCTGCCTCTTAAAACATACTAGTTTCAAAATCACTACGCAAACTGGTCATTTTTGGTTGTTGTTAGAATTCACAGAAAGTGAATACCATTCTTCACTTGTGAATATCATAATCAGTGGGGGAAATGACATTTATGCTAATGATGTTATGTCTTTTTTTCTTTACGTCCTAGAAAGAAACCTAAGAGCATATAAGACAGACACAAAGGAGTGGGGCAGCAGGACCAAAGGACCATGGTGTATTTACATACATATGGATCCACAGAAGTAAATAATTCTGTTTGGTGGTAATTATTTCTTTTTTTTAATGTAAATAGTACTGTATTTTATGTTCAGTCATAGCTTGCTTTTTTTTTAATTTAACGAGGTCTTAGAGATCTACATATAGATTTCCCCCCTTTTTATTAAGATAATATTTATATATGGTAGAATATACACACTTCAGATGAACAATTTTATGAGTTTTAACAAATAAATAGACCCATGTAACCAACATTCCAATAAATTATAGAATATTGCCGTTATTTCAGAAAGTTCCCTTGTGCTTCTAGTCAAGCCGTGCCCCAAGACAGAAAATCACTGTTCTGGTTTCTATTATGTATATTTTAAAATCTGGGGTCAAAAATAATTTTTTTTCAAATGGATAGTTAATTGCGCCAATGTATTTATCAAACAATCTACCCTTTCTCCATTTATTTAAAATGTTAACTTCGTTAAAATTAAATTTCACTGTATATAGGGCTGTTTTTCTATACTTTATATTTTATCCCATTAATTCAAATATATTCCTGAAGCAACATTTCAGTGATTTAATAAAATTTCAAAATGAAATGTCAGAAAGCATGAGTTAAGAGCTTGGAGTTAGTCAGATCTGGTTTTCAATCTTGGTTCCACCTCCCGTTTGCTGGATAACTAAGTCATTTTTTATCCTTTCTCTGTAATATGTGGGTAATACTACTACTACCACTTGCCTCTTAGGGATGTTTTAAGTTTGAAATAAGCTTTTAGCATGATACCTGTCAGACAGTAAAAGCTCAGCAAATATTATTATTGAAACAGATAATTTGTTTTCATTCATACAAAGGACTGGATTAGAGAAAACATTTAAAGCTCTTTAGGAACACTCTTCAATTCTGTTCTCTACCTTCCTCTCTCTTTACAGATGATCTTGCTTCCTATTTTATATAAAAATTTGAAGTCATCCAACACGAGCTTCCTTAATTTCCACATTTCCCAATTCAAAATTTGATTGCATCACCACATGTCAATCCCTTCTTTTATCCCAATTCAAAGAAAGACATTCTCTTCCTCCCTCGAGGCTAATATGCTATTTGAATGCGCACAGAACCATGTCCCATCAATTAATTTCCTTTGCTTTTATGTTTAACTTTTATCTATCTATCAGATACTTCCCATAAACCTTCATACTTAGCTCAAGTGGTCTCTGTTGTAAAAGACTATCATCCCTTGATCTTGTCTTTTCTATTACACTTGGCTTTCATGAGTGTATCTCCTGGTTTTCCTTCTCTTTTTCTGAATGTTGTTTTGTTGGCCCTTCCTATATGCTCCTGCTGCTTGCTTCCTAATATAATTGTTCCTCAACATTTGATCCTTGTCATTCTCTTTATTTTCTCCTTTGGTATCTTATCTATTCAACAATACTTTAGAAACTAAACAATTAACTTATGTCCCTGGCTGTGACCTCTGCCATGGAATGCCAGTGTCACAGAAATTGACCATGTAACAGCCAATCAACAGGCCTGAAAGGGATTTCATCTATATAATAATAAGCTTACTGTCTACCAGACACTGTTCTAAACAAGATTTATACGAAGATTTACATGTGTGTATATACATATTCCTCACAGCAGCCACATTAGATAAGTATGTAATTATTATCCCCATTTTATAAAAACTGAGGCCCAGAGAGAATAATAACATGCCCAAGGTTAAAAGGATAGTCAGTAGCAGAACCCAGGCAAGTCTGGCTCTAAATCTTTGCTCTCAATCACTATAATACACCGCCTTTCTAATCCGAATCTCTTATTTTACAGATGAAGAAATTGGCCAAGAGAAGTTAAGCTAGTTATTGGGAGAGCCAGGCCTGGCTTCCTGATGGCTCGGTCCAGCACTCTTTTTGCTACACTACATGGCTTTCCTCTCTACCAGCCACTTTATCTCTCATTTAGAGCTCCTCTAACTAAAGGAGTTTCCAGCTTCTCAAACTAAGCAAACCCCAAACTACACTCACCAACTTTCCTCCCAAAACAACTTCTCTGGTTTTCTTTCCTTTTCTCCTTGTTTTTCCTTCTCTTAACAGTACTACTATCCCAGTCACTTAGGCTCAAAACCTAAGAGTCAACTGTTGGACTTTTCTTTCTCTTTCCAACCAGCTGCCAAGTTCTTCACAATATCACAAAATCATTACTATCTGCTCCCTCCTTGCTCAGACCTCCACCACCTAATTCCTTCATTCTCACCTGGTTGAACTAATATAACAGCCTTCAAACTGGTCTCCAATTTACCCATTACTAGTTATTATAGAATAACATCCCCAAGGCAGAGCTCTGATCAAATACCTTTGATGGCTTTTTATCGACTATATATTAACGTGTTCAGTTCTTAACCTGTCAGGTAAGGAAATCCACAATCGGCCTCTACTTTCTTTTCTGTACAGGCATGTCTTGTTTAATTGCACTTCGCAGATAATGCATTTTTTACAAATTGAAGGGTTGTGGCAACCTTGCATTGAGAAAGTCTATCAGCGCCATTTTTTCCAATAGAATGTACTCCATGTCTGTGTCACATTTGGTAATTCTCACAATATTTAAAACTTTCTCATATTATATCTGTTATGGTGATCTGTGATCAGTGATCTTTGATGTTACTATTGTAATTGATTTGGGGCGCCACAAACTGCACCCATATAAACATTAACTGATAAATGTGTGTGTTCTGAGTGCTCCACCGACCAGCAATTCCCCTATCTCTCTCCCTCGCCTTGGGCCTCCCTGTTCCCTGAGACACAGTAATACTGAAATTAGGCCGATTAATAACCCAACAATGGCGTCTAAGTGTTCAGGTGAAAGGAAGAGTCACACGTTTTTCACTTTAAATCAAAAGCCAGAGATTATTAAGCTTAGTGAGGAAGGCTTGTCAAAAGCTGATAGGCCGAAAACTAGGCCTCTTGTGCCAAACAGTTAGCCAAGTTGGGAATGCAAAGGAAAAGTTCTTAAAGGAAATTAAAAGTGCTACTCCAGTGAACACAAGAATGACAAGAAAGCAAAACATCCTTATTGCTGATATGGAGAAAGTTTTAGTGCTCTGAACAGAAGATCAAACCAGCCACAACATTCCCTTAAGTCAAAGCCTAATCCAGAGCCTAATTCAGTTCTATGAAGGTTGAGAGAGGTGAGGAAGCTGCAGAAGAAAAGTCTGAAGCTAGCAGAGGTTGGTTCCCGAGGTTTAAGGAAAGAAGCCATCTCAATAACCTAAAAGTGCGAAGTGACGCAGCAAGTACTGGTATAGAAACTAGCTGCACAAGCCATCCAGAAGATCTAGCTAAGATAACTGATGAAGGTGGCTACGCTAAACAACAGATTTTCAAAGGAGACAAAACAGCCTTATATTGGAAGAAGATGTCATCTAGGACTTTCATAGCTAGAGAGAAGTCAATATCTGGCTTCAAAGCTTCAAAGGATAGGCTAACTCTCTTACTAGGGGCTAATGTAGCTGGTGAAGTTGAAGCCAATGCTCATTTACCCTTCTGATACTCTTAAGGCCCTTAAGAATTATGCTAAATCTACTCTGCCTGTGCTGTACAAATGGAACAACAAAGCCTGGATGACAGCACATCTGTTTACAACATGGTTTACTGAATATTTTAAGCCCACTGTTGAGACCTACTGCTCAGAAAAAAAGATTCAAAGTATTGCTGCTCATTGACAATGTACCTGGTCACCCAAGAGCTCTGATGGAGATGTACAAGGACATTAATGTTGTTTTCATGCTTGCTAGCACAACATCCATTCTGCAGTCCATGGATTAAGGAGTAATTTCAACTTTCAACTCTTATTATTTAAGAAATACGTTTTGTAAGACTATAGCTGCCATAGATATAGTGATTCCTCTGATGGATCTGGGTGAAGTAAATTGAAAACATTCGTGATTTGTGGGAGGAGGTCAAAATATCAACATTAACAGGAGTTTGGAAGAAGGTGATTCCAACTCTCATGGATGACTTTTGAGGGGCTCAAGACTTCAGTGGATGCAGTAATTGCAGATATGGTGGAAAGAGCAAGAGAACTAGAGGTAGAAGTGGAGTCTGAAGATGTGACGGAACTGCTGCAATCTCATGATAAAACTTTAATGGATGAGGAGTAGCTTCTTACGGATAAGCAAAGAAAGTGGTTTCTTGAGGTGGAATCTACTCCTAGTGAAGACGCTGTGAACATTGTTGTAATGACAACAAACCATTTAGAATATTACATAACTTAGTTGATAAAGCAACACCAGGGTTTGAGAGGATTGACTCCAATTTTGAAAAATGTTCTGCTGTGGGTAAAATGCTATCAAACAGCATCCCATGCTCCAGCGAAATCCTTCATGAAAGGAACAGCAAATTGATGTGGCAAACTTCATTGTTGTCTTATTTTAAGAAGTTGCCACAGCCACCCCAACCTTCAGCAACCACCACCCTAATAAGTCAGCAGGGATCAATATCGAGGCAAGATCCTCCACAAGCAAAAAGATTATGACTCGCTGAAGGCTCAGATGGTTAGCATTTTTTAGCAATAAAGTAATTTTCAATTAAGGTATGTACATTTTTTTATAGAAATAATTGCACACTTAGTAGACTACAGTATACTGTAAACATAACTTTATATGCACTGGGAAACCAAAAAATTCATGTGACTTGGCTTTATTGTGATATTCACTTTATTGCAGGGTTCTGGAACTGAACCTGCAATATCTCTGAGGTATGCCTGTATGCATCCTTCAGTTCAGCAAAACTAAGTAGCAAATGTACCCCTTTCTAGTCAGAAATTCCCTACCCTGTACTTTTGCCCAGCATTAACATTGTCTGAAATTCCTTTCCTTTTTTCATCAAACCTTTCCTTAAATATCTGTCTGTCCAGAGCCAAACCATTCTTCAAGGTGCTCTCAAGGGTGAATTTCTCCCTGAAGATTTCCCTTTCTCTCTCAATTTCTATTGTATTTTTTAAAAATTTATTTTTTACATTATCATACTATAAAAAATACCCCCTTTCTCTTTTGGTGGATAGTTCTATGAATTTTTAACACAATTACACATTCATATAACCACCACCACCACAATCAAGATGCAGAAAAATTATTTTTTTCTGCATTTTTTTATTTAACAAAATATTTTGTACATTATTCCAGAGTAGTACCCAAAACTCTGATATTATTCACATACCATACAATTCAGCCATTTAAGATATACAATTCAGTAATTTTTAGGTATAGTCACAGATCTGCGCAACTACCACCACCAATTTTAGAACATTTCATTACCTCAAAAAAAAAAAAAAAAAAAAAATCCTTATACCCTACACCCAGTTCTAAGCAACAACTAATCTACCTTCTGTCTCCCCAGATTTCCTCATTCTAGACTTTCATATGAATAAACCAATTGCTGTAGAGTCAATTCTGACTCACAGTGACCCAACAGGACACAGTAGGGTTTCCAAGGAGCAGCTGGTGGATTTGAGCTGCTAGCATTTTGGTTACAGCTGAGCTCTTAACCACTGCACCAACAGGGAATGGAATCATATGATATGAGGACTTTTGTGACTGGCTTCTTTTATTTAGCACAATGTTTTCAAGGTTCATCCAAGTTGTAACATGTATCAGTACTTCCTTCCTTTTTATGGCTGAATAATATTCCATTGTATGGATATACCACATTTTGTTTATCCATTTGTGCACTGATGGATATTAGGGTTGTTTCTACCTTTTGACTATTATGAATAATGTTGCTATGAACATTAGTGTACAAGTTTTTCTTTAAATTTTTAAAAACTGTGATAAAATATATATAACATAAATTGCCATTTTAATCATTTTAAAGTGACAGATCAGTGACATTACATTAATTACATCCATAATGTGTATAACTATTACCACTATTTCCAAAATGTTGCATCACCCCAAAAAGAAATTCTGTATTCACTGAGCAATAAATCCCCATTCTCCTGTCTTTCCAGCCCCTGATAACCTCTGATCTATTTTCTATCTCTATGAATTTATCTATTCTAGATATTTTATACAGGTGGAATCAAACAATATTTGTCCTTTTTGTGTACAAGTTTTTATTTGGACATATGTTTTCACTTCTCTTGGGTATATACCTAGGAGAAGAATTGTTGGGTCATATGGTAACTCTAGGAGCCCTGGTGGTACAGTGATTAAACGCTCTGCTGCTAACCAAAAGGTTGGTGGTTTGAACCCACCAGCTGCTCTGTGGGAGAAAGATGTGGCAGTCTGCTTCCACAAAGATTACAGCCTGAAAACCCTATGCGGTAGTTTGACTCTGTCTTGTAGGGTTGCTATGAGTTGGAATTGACTCAACGGCAATGGGTTTGGTGTTTTGGGAATTGCCAGGCTGTTTTCCAAAGTAGCTGCACCATTTTACATTCCCACCAGCAGTGTATATAAGGGTTCTGATTTCTCCACATCCTTGCTAATACTTGCTATTATCTGACCTCATCCTAGTGTTATCTCATTGTGGTTCTGAATTGCACTGCTGTGATGACTAATGATGTGGAGCATATTTTCATATGCTTATTGGCCATTTGTATATCTTCCCTGGAGAAATGTCTATTCAGATTATTTTCCCATTTTCTAATTGGGTTTTTTTTTTTTTTTTTTGTTGAGTTGTAAGAGTTCTTTATATATTCTGGATACAAGTTCCTTATCAGATACATGATCTGCAAATATTACCTCCCATTCTGTGAGATGACTTTACGCTTTCCTTTGAAGCACAAAATGTTTAATCTTGATGAGGTCCAACTTATTTTTTCTTTTGTTGCTCATGCTTTTGGTGGCATATCCACTTCCAAACCCGAGGTCATAAAGATTTACTCCTATTTTTTTCTAAGAGTTTTATAGTTTTAGCTCTCATATTTAGATCTCTGATCCACTTTGCGTTAAATTTTTTGTATGGTGTTAGGCAAGGATCCAACTTCATTCTTTCCCATGTGGCTATCCAGTTGTTCCAGCAACATTTGTTTAAAAGTCTGTTGTTTCCCCAGTGAATGGTCTTGGCACCTTTGTCAAAAATCAGTATCATAGATGTTGGGTTTATTACTGAACTCTCAATTCTTTTCCATTGATCTTTATGTTGATCCTTGTACTTGACTACCATTACTTTGTAGTATGCTTTGAAATTGGGAAGTGATTCCACCTAGTTTTCTTCTTTTTCAGGATTGTTTTGGCTATTGGGGGGTCCCTTGTAACTCCACATGAATTTTAGTATCAACCTGTCAATTTCTACAAAAAAGTCAGCTGGGATTCTGAATACTGCCATCTTAATAATGTTAAGTCTTCTGATCCAAAACAAATGAAATTTTTTTCACTTATTTTGCCCCACCTTAATTTCTTTCAACAACGCTTTGTAGTAATTTGAGTCTTCTCTCTGTTTTTCTTGGTAAATTTAACTAAATGCTTGTCAATTTTGTTGATCTATTCAAAGATTCTGCTTTTGGTTTCATTAATTTTCTTTACTGCTTTTCTATTCTCTAGTTCATTAATTTCTGCTCTATTTTCTGTCCTTCCTTCTGCTTGCTTTACGTTTTGTTTGCTCTTGTTTTTCCAGAAGAAAATGGAAGCTTAGGTTATTGACTTGAGAGCTTTCTTCTTAATATAGTCACTTAGAGCTATAAATTTCCCTCTAAGCACTGCTTTAGATGCATCTCACAAGTTTTTCTATGTCGTATTTTAATTTCATTCATTTCTAAGTATTTTCTGATTTTCCTTTTGATTTCTTCTTTGACACAGTGGTTCTTCAGAACTGTGTTGTTTAATTTCTACCTATTTGTGAGTTTCTCAAAAATTTTCCTGGTATTGTTTTCTAATTTCATTCCATTGTATTTAGAAAATATATTTTGCATTACTTCTATCCTTTTACATGTATTGATGGCCCAGCATATGATCTAACCTAAATATGTTCCACGTGCACCTGAGAAGAATGTATATTCTGTTGTTGATATCGGTCACGTCTAGTTGGTTTATAATGTTGTTCAAGTATTCCATTTCCTTGTTGATTTTCTGTGTGGTTGTCCTATCCATTATTTAAAGTAGGGTATTGAAGTCTTCAACTGTTATTTTCAAAATGCCTATTTCTCCTTTCATTTCTGTCAGGTATTGCTTCATGTATTTTGATGCTCTATTATTAGGTGCACATAGGTTTATGATTATTTTATCTTCATGATGGATTGATGTTTTATTGTTATAATATGTCCCTCTTTATCTCTAGTAGCTTTTCTTGCTGTGAAGTTTTGTCTGATATTAGTATAGCCATTCCAGCTTATGGTTGCTGTTTGCATATCTTTTTCCACCCTTTTAAGTTCAATTTATTTGTATCTTTGAAATTGAACTCTGTCTCCCGTAGACAGAATATAGTTGGATTTATGTCTGCCATTTTACTTTTTTGTTCTCTATATGTCTCATATATTCTTTGTTCATCTCTTCTTCCTTTCCTGCTCTCTTTTTCATAGAGCAAATATTTGCCAGTGTAGCATTTTAATAATTTTCTCAGTATACTTTTTGAGTTTTTTTTTTTAGTGGTTGCTCTAGGGTTTAACATATACATCTTAACTTATCAAAACAAGCTTTAGATTTATACTAGCTTAATTCCATTGGCATACAGAAATGTTACCCTTTTATAAGTTTATTCTATTTCACTCTTTTGGAACATTATTGCTGTACATACTACATCTACTAATGTTACAAAATCAACAATACATTTTTAAAAATAATATTTTATTGTGCTTAAGGTGAAAGTTTACACAGCAAATTAGGTTCCTGTTTAACAATTTCTACACAAATTATTCTGTGATATTGGTTACATTTTTCACAATGTGTCAACATTCTCATTTATTCCATTCTGGTTGTACCAGTACTCTAGTTTCTTCTTACCTTCTCATCTTTGCTTTAGAGTAATTTTTGACCATTTGGTCCCTTACAGATACATATTTTTAAAACCAAAAACCAAACCAAACCTGGTGCCGTCAAGTTGACTCTGACTCATAGAGACTCTATAGGGCAGAGTAGAACTGCCCCATAGGGTCTCCAAGGAGTGGCTGGTGGATTCGAACTGCAGACTTTCTGGTTAGCAGCCATAGCTCTTAACCACTGTACCACCAGGGCTCCCAATTTTTTAAAGAAGCACATTAATTACAGATATAGTCTTTATTTTATGAGTCAATCTGTTATTTAGCAAAAAGGTGACCTCAAAGGATAATTTTGGTTTAAGGTTTAAAGTGTATCTCAAGGGAAACAGTCTCGGGGAGTCCTTTAGTCTCACTCAGTCCAGTAAGTCTGGACTTTTTAAGAATTTGAGTTCTGTTCCAAATTGTTCTCCCATTCTCTAAGGATCCATCTATTGTGGCCCTGATCGGAATGATTGGTAGTGATAGCCAGGCACCATCTAGTTCTTCTGGTCTCAGGGTAGATGAGGCTGTGGTTCCGGTAGACTACTAGTCCCCAACGATATATTATTATAACTATTACTTTACCAACTACATCATTTCTTTAGCCCAGTACAGCTTTGCTTCCACCCACATCCTTTGTGCTGTTATTGGCAAATACATTACACATATATTACATTCCCGAGCCCTGGTGGCACAGTGGTTAAAGCACTTGGCTGCTAATTCAAAGGTCAGCAGTTCAAACCCACCAGACGCTTCGTGGGAGAAAGATGTGGCAGTCTGCTTCTGTAACTATTTACAGCCTTGGAAATCCTATGGGTGCAGTTCTACTCTGTCATATAGGATTGCTATGAGCCAGAATCGACTCGACAGCAGTGGGTGGGTATGTTACATTCCTGTATGTTATAGGCTTAACAATACATTACATATCTGTGATGGTTAATTTTATGTGTCAACTTGGTTAGGCTATGGTTCCTTGTTGTTTGGACAGACACTAGTTTGGTTGCTGTCATGCAACAGTTACATGCGCTGTTATGGAGTACTTACATGGGATTAAATCAGTTGGCTTAGGTAGAGAACATTATCTTCCATGATATAATTTAATGTAATGCAATCAATCAATCAGCTGAAGTCGTATCAATGTAGGGTGGATCTTAAACTTATCATTTCTGAATTATAAAAAGACCAGAATAGATACACAGACACACAAAAAGCAGAAGATAGATGACATGTAAGGATAGTCTATAAACAAAGGAACACTAAAAATTACCAGCAGACACCAGAAACTAGGAGAGAAGCTTAGTGAGGGAATTGACATGGCCTTGATAACTGTCAGAAAATAAATTTCTGTTCTTAATAGCCAACTGCTTGGGGTATTTCTGTTATAACAGCATTAGGTAACTAATACAGTACCTATAATTTTATACAACTGCTTTTTTAATGAGTTAAGGAGAAAAATATGCATTTATATTGTCTTTTATAATTACAAAGCTACCATTACTGCTGCTTTTTGTTCTTTCATGTAGATTCAAATTACCATCAGGGGTCACTTGCTTTCTTTCATCCTGAAGAATTTCCTTTAGTATTTCCTGAAAGTCAGGTCTGCTAGTAATAAATTCTCTCAGTTTATGTTTATCTGGAAAAGTCTTTATTTCACCTGTATTTTGAAAGGCAGTTTTGCTGGATATAGGATTCTTATTTAACAACAACAAAAACAATTTTTTGAGTACTTTGAATATGTTATTTTGTCACCTTCTGACTTCCATTTTTTCTGCTAAGAAGTCAACTGTAATCTAACTGGGGTTCCCTTATAAGTGATGAATCATTTTTCTCTTGCTGCTTTCAAGATTTTCTCTTTGACTTTCAGTATTTTTACTATGCTGTGTCTGCTTATGGATACCTTTGCATTTATCCTAGTTGGACTTTGTGGAGCTTCCTGGATGTGTAGATTACTGCTTTTCAATAAAATTGGGAAAATTTCAGCCATTATTTCTTTGAATATTTTTTCTACTCCTTTCTCTCCTCTCCTTCTGGTACCCTCATTACACATTCTCTGAGGCTCTGTTCATTTTTCTTCATTCTTTTTTTTCTCTCTTCTTAAATATGCATAATCTCTACTGATATATCTTCAGGTTTGCTAATTCAGTCTCTACCAGTTCAAATCTACCGCTGAGCACCTCTAGTGAATTTTTAAATTTCAGTTATTGTCATTTTCAACTCCAGAATTTGAATTTGGTTGGTTTGTTGGTTTGTTGATTCATTTATTTTATATTATAGTGCTGAGGCAGCATTTTTTTCTCCAGGAAACCTCAGTTTTTTCTCTTAAGACTATCAAGTGATTGGATGAGATCCACCCACATTATCAAGGGTAATCTCCTTTGCTTAAAATAAACTGATTGTAGATGTTAGCCACAGCTAAAAAACATCATAACAGCAACACCTAAATAAGTGTTTGATTAAATAACTGGGTACTATAGCCTAGCCAAGTTGACACGCAAAAATAACTATCACAAGCATTATGTTAGGTTCTTTACATAATAACATCATTTAAAAATTCTTGTAATAGCTCTGTGAAATATAAATTATTATCCTTTTTAAAAAATTAAAGAATCTGAGGCAAAATGAATTTATAAAATATACTCAACATCATCATACTATTAAGTAGAAAAGTCAAAAATTGAACCCATGTCTGTCTGTCTTCTTTGTACTTTTCATTAAGCAAACTATCTTGCTTATTTAAAGACTCTGCTTCTGAATGGTAAAAAAAATTTAATAAGACAATTCCTGCCTACAGGAAGCTTGTTTTTTGGTAAAGCAGATATGATATGTACATTAATAACTATTTCTACAGAAAGGCAGAAAGGGTCATGGAATAACTGAAGGAATAAAAAGTTTAATATCTGGCTGAAGAAATCAAGAAGGGCTTCATAGAAGAAGTTATATTTGAAGAATAAGTAAGATTGAAAAGAGTAAAGATGAGAGGCAGTACATATGCTAGATGAAGGGATCTGCTTGAGCAGAAGCATAGGGTTGGAAACTGTAAGGCAGAGAGGATAGATAGTAAGTAGCTTGGTTAAAGTGTGGACTATCAAGAGAAGAACTATATGAATAAATGGTTGAAACCATTTGTGGATGAACTTGAAAAAAAGAAGTCTGTGTTTCATTAAATAGGCCATGTAGAATCATTGAAAGTGTCTGGAGTTGGAAGTGATATAATGGAAGCTATGCTTTTGGAAGATTAATTTTGACAAAATGTTCAGAACAGATTGGAAGAAGAAGAATTTTAAAATGGAAACACTTGTTAAGAGGCCATTACAATAGTCCAGGCTACTGGTAATAAGAGCCTAAACTAGTGTATGGGATGATGTGGATGGTGTCAAGCTTTTGGGACCTTCATTTGCTGATGTGGCATGACTCAAAATGAGAAGAAACAGCTGCAAACATCCATTAATAATTGGAACATGGAATGTATGAAGTATGAATCTAGGAAAATTGGAAATCATGAAGAATAAAATGGAATGCATAAACATCAATATCCCAAGTATTAGTGAGCGGAAACAGACTGGTATTGGCCATTTTGAACCGGACAATTCGTATGGTCTACTATGCTGCGAATGACAACTTGAAGAGGAATGACATTGCGTTCATTGTTAAAAAGAACATTTCAAGATCTGTGCTGAAGTACAACGCTGTCAGTGACAGGATAATATCCATACACTTACAAGGAAGACCAGTTAACGTGACTGTTATTCAAATTTATGCACCAATCACTAAGCCCAAAGATGAAGAAATTGAAGATTTTTATCAACTTCTGCCGTCTGAAATTGATCAAACATGCAATCAGGATGCATTGATAATTACTGGTGATTGGAATGTGAAAGTTGGAAACAAACAAGGATTGGTAGTTGGAAACAAAGAAGGATTGGTAGTTGGAAAACATGGCCTTGGTGATAAAAACGACGCCGGAGATCGCATAATAGAATTTTGCTAGACCAATAACTTCTTCATTGCAAATACCTTTTTTCACCAACATAAACCGGGACTATACACATAGATCTCAACAGATGGAATACACAGGAATCAAATCGACTACATCTGTGGAAAGAGATGATGGAAAAGCTCAATATCGTCAGTCTGAACAAGGCCAAGGGCCGAATGCAGAACATACCATCAACTGCTCATATGCAAGTTCAAGTTGAAACTGAAGAAAATTAGAACAAGTCCACGAGAGCCAAAATACGACCTTGTGTGTATCCCACCTAATTTAGAGATTATCTCAAGAACAGATTTGATGTGTTGAACACTAATGAGCGAAGACCAGACAAATTGTGGAATGACATCAAGGGCACCATACATGAAAAAAGTAAGAGATCATTAAAAAGATAGGAAAGAAAGAAAAGACCAAAATGGATGTCAGAAGAGACTCTGCAACCTGCTCTTGAAGGTCGAGTAGCTAAAGCAAAAGGAAGAAATGATGACATAAAAGAGTTGAACAGAAGATTTCAAAGAGTGGCTCTAGAATACAAAGTAAAGTATTATAATGACATGTGCAAAGACCTGAAGATAGAAAACCAAAAGGGAAGAACATACTGAGCATTTCTCAAGCTAAAAGAACTGAAGAAAAAATTCAAGCCTTGAATTGCAATACTGAAGGATTCTACAGGGAAAAATATTAAATGGTGCAGGAAGCATCAAAAGAAGATGGAAGGAATACACAGTCACTATACCAAAAAGAATTGGCTGACGTTCGACCATTTCAGGAAGTAGCATATGATCAGGAACCAGTGATACTGAAGGAAAAAGTCCAAGCTGCACTGAAGGCACTGGCGAAAAACAAGGCTCCAGGAATTGATGGAATACCAATTGAGATGTTTCAACAAATGGATGCAGTGCTGGAAGTGCTCACTCATCTATGTCAAGAAATTTGGAAGACAGCTACCTGGCCAACCAACTGGTAGAGATCCATATTTATGCCTATTCCCAAGGAAGGTGATCCAACCAAACGTGAAAATTATTGAACAATATCTTTAATCTGTCATGCAAGTAAAATTTTTCTGAAGATCATTCAAAAGCATCTGCAGCAGTACATCAACAGAGAACTACCAGAAATTCAAGCCAGATTCAGAAGAGGATGTGGAATGAGGGATATCATTGCTGATGTCAGATGGATCCTGGCTGAAAGCAGAGAATACCAAAAAAATGTTTACTTGTGTTTTACTGACTACGCAAAGGCATTTGACTGTGCAGATCATAACAAATTATAGATAACATTGTGAAGAATGGGAATTCCAGAACACTTAATTGTGCTCATGAGGAACCTGTACATGGATCAAGAGGCAGTTGTTCAAACAGAACAAGGGGACGCTGCATGGTTTAAAGTCAGGAAAGGTGTGCGTCAGGGTTGTACCCTTTCACCATACTTATTCAATCTGTATGCTGAGCAAATAATCAGAGAAGCTGGACTATATAAAGAACAGAGCATCAGGATTGGAGGAAGATTCATTAATAACCTGCGTTATGCAAATGACACACCTTGCTTGCCAAAAGTGAAGAGGACTTGAAATACTGATGAAGAAAAAAGACCAGAGCCTTCAGTATGGATTACACCTCAACATAAAGAAAACAAAAATCCTCACAACTAGACCAATAAGCAACATCATGATAAACGGAGAAAAGACTGATGTTGTCAAGGATTTCATTTTACTTGGATCCACAATCACCATCCATGGAAGCAGCAGTCAAGAAATCAAACAATGTATTACACTAGGCAAATCTGCTGCAAAAGACTTCTTTAAAGTGTTAAAAAGCAAAGATGTCACCTTGAAGGCTAAACTGTGCCTGATCCAAGCCAGGGTGTTTTCAATGGCATCATATGCACGTGAAAGCTGGACAATGAATAAGGAAGACAGAAGAATTGATGCCTTTGAATTGTGGTGCTGGCGAAGAATATGAATATACCATGGACTGCCAAAAGAATGAACAAATCTGTCTTGGAAGAAGTACAACCAGAATGCTCCTTAGAAGCAAGATGGCGTGACTATGTCTCATATACTTTGGACTTGTCCCTAGGGAAGGACATCATGCTTGGTAAAGTAGAGGGTCTGCGAAAGAGAGGAAGACCCTCAACGAGATGGACTGACACAGCCGCTGCAACAATGGGCTCAAGCACAACGAGGATTGTGAGGATGGTGCAGGACTGGGCAGTGTTTTGTTCTGTTATACACAGGGTCGCTATGAGTTGGAATTGACTCTACTGCACCTAACAACAAGTGTGTGGGAATAGAAAGAAAACAAATATAAGAGACATATTACAAATACAGTCTACTGAATGCAAACTAGCCTTCCTACATAACCAGTCAACCTGCTGAGATAAAGCAAATTTCAGGTTTATATAAGTCAGTTTGAACTATTAAGATTCCTCTGGATGTAGTTCTAAGAAGTTATATAACTTCAGAGAAACAGTAAGGAAATTCGTATAAAGAGAAATATACAAAGCCAGATAAGAAAAAGGAAAGATATACAAAGATACATAAAGATACAGAATGTATTACATTTTATCTCAACAATAAAGCAAGCAAAAACAAACAAAAAACAACAAAGCAAGTAAAATTCTAAGAAAAGTTTATGGCCTATATCTTAGAATTCAAATTTTCTCAGCTTTCTGCCTGGATCCATAAGTTATATATGGTCACATGAGGAATTCAGATAAACTTTTTATTTGAGGTCAGTTGGCATAGCCCCAGAATCCCATAACCAAAGGCACGTATAACTCTCTGACATCCCAAAGTTACAATATAGGCCTTTGTAAGTCTTTTTTCTTTCTTTTTTTATATGAAAGGCTGTGAAGCATTAATATATTTCTTATAATCAAATTGATTCTTAATCTCAGAATCCTGTCCAGTAAACAAATTCCAATGACATGTAGGGATGAAGCACCTTAGAGAATTATTCAGTATTGACATAGAACATAGGTTGTGATAACCCAAAAGATCTCCTGGATATAATCAAGAACAATCTTCCTGGCTGCATACAGTCACTGAGTTGGTTTGAGAATATTTGGTTAGAAACTCCTTGTACTGACAGAGAATTCTGAATATAGCATATATATCACAATCTGGCCCATCCACCACACACAACAAACAGCTGCTATAATCTGAGTCCTTCAGATCTTCAGTGTCAAACATTGAAACTGATGGGATGTCACTACTGTGACAAAGGTATCTTGGAGCCATACCTTTTTCTCCCACTTAAAAGGCAACTTGAAATTTATGTTTATTATACAGAAGCAAAGTAAATCTGGTCAACTTTCCAATTCTATGTGGTTCAACTATTACATTAATATTCCAGCCTCTTTGCCAAGTCTGATGTCTCCTGGTACCATAGAAGGTTGTATAACATTGATAACTTCAAGTAATCCTTTTTTCTTTAGAATTTTTCTTATTAATTTTCATCTCAGGAGGAGGTATATACATGACAGATGATAGCAAGACATTTCTGGCTTGGAGGAAAGTTTGGCATCCTCAGCTGATCGTTTATGACTCTAGGCAGGTTAAGAGTTCCCAAATAAGTGATGGTCTAACATAAAGCTCAGCACCCAGGGTGTCTCTGAGAATGATTCAGTGAGCAGGTCATTACCAAATCTATTTTTCTCCTTTAGATCTAGATGACAATTTATTGTTGAAATGCTTGGTGTTACTTTCTCACATGATCCACATTTAATTTTTCAGCTACTCATCCTGCTTTTATGTCAAGTGCAATTGCAGAAGACATGGTCTCTGATTTAATTTAGGCTTGTGAAAAGCTGTCTTTAGGACTTCTTTACTAGCCTCATCTTGGAAGAGCAGTCTCATACAGATAAGGCTGCTCTTCTTCAGTATCTGAGCAACTAATATTGAGGGCTACCCGCTTGGATAGGCTTTTGGTAACACAGTACCTACATGTGTATTACCAGTCACATGAAGTATAGAATTGTGAGGATATCTGTTTCACCATGTTCTGATTCTAAGCAGAAAACACGAGTTATACCCTCTTCTTAGTATAGTTATACCTAACTTTTTCTTTAAAATTCTCATGAAATAGAGACCCTTCAATCTAATCTGGAACACACAGGTTAGGGTGGAATGAATAAAAAAAAATCTAGAATAGGTTTTGTCCCTTCTGGTGAAAATGCTGATAAAAGTATGAAAAATTAAATTAGCAAAACAAAAATCACATTCCATACAGTAGAACTAGGATGAGTGGGTAGTTAATTTTCCAATTTTCTGAACTATATAAAGTGTATGCTTATATTCTTGACATCCTCAGATAATTCAGAAAACAAATGTTGACTACCAGTAATAACCTCAAGCCATATTTTTCAAATTCTGGCTGATTTGATTAGTTTTGAAGTATTATGGTAGTAACAAAAATTATGTAATTGTGAAGTTCATTGTTTTCATCCACTTGTATTTTCTTTTGGTCAACTTTCTATTTCAATTTAGCACTCATGACAACCAAGAACTATTGTAGTTTTCAAATACAAAGTGTACTCTGTTACCTGAACATTAAATAAACCACTTGAAAAATGTTTCCAACTGGTAGAAAGCAGTGCTGTTCATTCTTATTATTTCTCCAATGTCTTTAAAATTTTCTCTGGATTCTCTATCTGCCTGGATAGAAAAACACAAGAGATAATAGCATTCATCTGAACCATCAGAAAGAGGGTCTACAATTAACTGACTGATTTTATCTGTAACTAATGTAGATTAGCCATTTACTTGGAGAAAATACTTTGGCTAACATGATACTGTAGTTTTGCAAATATTGTTAGTCCAGTGAGATACTGTAACAATCTAGCATATATTTACCCATCTGCCTCTTTTTTCAATGGTTTCCAAAAGTTTTTTGGCTGAAGTTCCAATTCCCTTGAGATCTGGCCTTTGCTTACTTTTCCATCCTCATCTTTGGTGTTTCCTCTCTAGAACTCTGCACTCTACCCAAACTGAAACACTTGGAGTTCTCCAAACTTATCAGGCTTTCTTCATCTTCTAGTCCCTTTATTTGCCATTCCCTCAGCCTGAAGTACTCTTTCCTTTCCCTATCTCCCTAATCCCATCTCCCCATCGAACTCCAGTTTATTCTTTAAGTTTTAGCTTAGATGTCATTTCCTCCAGAAAGCCTAGAGGCTTACACACAAATGGAAGACTCCCCTGACCATACAAGACTGATGTTCTATGCTTCTGCTCTAAAGCAGTTATCACAGTGTATCTGTTTCCTTGTTGGTATTCTTCACTATCCTATAGAAGAAAAGATAGTGTCTTATTCATGGATGTATCCTCAGCACCTGGTATATAGTAGTTGTTCAATAAATATCTCTGAAATAAATATATGAACACTTACTCAACAGTCAATACATTTAAAAATACAAAAGAGAAAATTTTGGAGGATAAGGTATCTTTTTTCATTTACTCATTCATTCAACAATTACAGTAAGTGCTTACTTTGAACCAGGCACTGTGATGGGTAGTATGGGTAAAAAAGACAAAGAAGTCATGTCCTTATATGTCTGACCTCAAGGTATCACAGTTAACGGGAGAGAAAAGAGAACAAAGAAATAAATAATCTGAACAGTGTGAAGGGATATATATATATATATTTTTTAATAATATTTTATTGTGTGAAAGTTTACACAGAAAATTAGGTTCATTTAACAATTTTTATACAAATTGTTCTGTAACACTGGTTACATTTTTCACAATTGTCAGCATGCTCATTATTTTCATTCTGTTTGTGCTGTTTCCATTAATCTAGCTTCCCTGCCCCTCCTTACCTTCTCATCTTTGCTTTAGGGTAAATGTTGACTGTTTGGTCTCATATAGTTGATTTGTTGCAGAAGCACAGTACTCATGGGTGATATTGTTTATTTTATAAGCTAATCTATTATCTGGCTGAAAGGTGACCTCCAGGAGTGGCTTCAGTTCCAAGTGCAAAGGGTATCTTAGGACCATAGTCTCAGGGGTTCTTCTAGTCTCTATCGGTCTAGTAGGTCTGGTCTTTTCTTTAGGAATTTGAATTTTTTTCTACAATTTTATCCTATTCTATCTGGGACCTTCTATTGTGTCCCTGGTCAGAACCGTCAGTAATGGTAACTGGGCACCATCTAGTTCTTCTGGTCTTGGGCTAGATGAAGCCATGGTTCGTGTGGGCTATTAGTTCCGTGGACTAGTTTCCTCTTTGAGTCTTTGGTTTCCTTCATTCTCTTTTGCTCCAGACAAGTTGACACCAATAGTTGTATCTTAGATGGCTGCTCACAAACTTTTAAGACCTCAGATTCCATTCACCAAACTAGGATGTAGAACATTATCTTTTTTGTTGTTGTTGTTGGGTAAGTCTGAGAAGTTTATTAGGTCAATCCAGGCTCTAATATACTCATTTTTTTTTAAAATTGTACTTTAGATGAAGGTTTACAGAACAAATAGTTTCTCATTAAACAGTCAGTACACATACTGTTTTATGACATTGGTTAACAACCCCATGACATGTCAACCCTCTCCCTTCTTGACCTTTTTTTGGTGAAAATATACATAGCCAAAGATACACCATTTCAAAAATTTCTACATACACAGTTCAGTGACATTGGTTACGTTCTTCCAGTTGTGCTGCTATTCTCAATTTAGATGAAGGTTTACAGAACAAAATAGTTTCTCATTAGACAGTACAGATGTTGTCCTATGACAATGGTTAACAACCCCACTACATGTCAACACTGTCCTTACTCAACCTTGGGTTCCCTATTACCAGCTTTCCTGTCCCCTTCTGCCTTCTAGTCCTTGTCCCTGGACTGCTGTGCCTCATTAATCCCATTTTGTTTTATGGGGCTGTCTAATCCCCAGCTGAACGGTGAACCTCGGAAGTGACCTCACCACTGAGCT
>NW_004444011.1:6758684-6759709 GCF_000243295.1 Trichechus manatus latirostris | reverse complement strand
CTTTATAAACTGTGTTATGCCAGTTGAGCTAGATGTTCCCCGAGACCATGGTCCCTACAGGCCTCCGCCCAGCAATTCAGTCCCTCAGGAAGTTTGGATGTGTCTATGGAGCTTCCATGACATTTCCTTGTACAAGTTATGCTGGTTTCCGCAGTACTGTGTACTGTCTCACCCTTCACCAAAGATATCACTTATCTTTTGCCTATTTAGTATTTCACCCCCATCCCTTGTAACCAACAAAAACTGTTATTTTTTGTGTGTAAACTTCTTCTTGAGTTTTTATAATAGAGGTCTTATACAATACTTGTCCTTTTGTGATTGACTTATTTCACTCAGCATAATGTCCTCCAGTTTCATACATGTTATGAAATGCTTCACAGATTCATCATTGTTCTTTATCGTTGTGTAGTACTCCACTGTGTGTATGTACCATAGTTTGTTTATCCATTCATCTGTTGATGGGCATCTAGGTTGTTTTCATCTTTTTGCTATTGTGAACAATGCTGCCATGAACATGGGTGTGCATATGTCTATTTGAGTGACGGCTCTGGATATATTCCTAGGAGTGGGATTGCTGGATCGTACGGTATTTCTATTTCTAGCTTTCTAAGGAAGTGCCATACCATTTTCCAAAATGGGTGTATCATTTTGCATTCCCACCAGCAGTGCATAAGAGTTCTGATCTCTCTGCAGCCTCTCCAACATTTGTTATTTCCAGTGTTTTTGATTCGTGCCAGTAATGCCGAGGTAAGATGGTATCTCATTGTGGTTTCAATTTGCATTTCTCTAATGGTTAGTGATCACGGGCATTTCCTCATGTGTCTGTTGGCCGCTTGAATGTCTTCTTTGGTGAACGTCTGCTCAATTCCTTTGCCCATTTTTTTAACAGGATTGTGTGATGGTTAAGATTGTGTGTCAACTTGGCTGGGCCATGACTCTCCGTGTTTTAATGTAATCACTCCCATGATTGAATATACTGTGAGTAGCCAATCAGATGAAAGGGAGTCTCCTTGGGGGTGTGGCCC
>NW_004444011.1:6756132-6757565 GCF_000243295.1 Trichechus manatus latirostris | reverse complement strand
TTGTATCCTGCTACTCTGCTGAATCTTTCTATTACTTCCAGTAGATTTCCTGTGGAGTCTTTAGGGTTTTCTATGTATACTATCATATCATCCGCAAACAGGGACAGTTTAACTTCTTCATTACCAATTTGGATGCCCTTTATTTCTTTTTCTTGCCTTATTGCTCTAGCTAAAACTTCTAGCACAATGTTAAATAGGAATGGTGGTAAAGGGCATCCTTGTGTTGTTCCTGTTCTCAAGGGGAATGTTTTCAGCCTCTCTCCATTAGGAATGATGTTGGCTGATAGTTTTGCATAGATGCCCTTTATTACATTGAGAAATAGTAGAACATCATCTTTATGAACTGTGTTATGCCAATTGACCAAGTTGTCTCAAGCCTTTTAACCCAGTAAACCAAGCCCGCGAGGTGTTTGGATATATCTAGGAAGTCTGCGTAACTGTGCCCCTTATGTGCTTTATTATATATATGAATATATATGCAGCACACACAAATATATATGCCTATAGATACACCTATATATGCACACACCTTTACTCCCAGATGCCTTCCTATACACATATATGCATACATAACCACACACATATTTTTTGGTTGTTATTACTGTTGTTGCAAAATCATATATATTACAGCATTTACCAAAATTGTCCTTTATTCATGCATACTTCTTATTGTGCTTTAAATGAAAGTTTACAGTTCAAGTTCTCCTACAAAACTTTACACACACACTGCTATGTGACCCTAGTTGCACTCCCTGTACTGTGATGGCACACTCCTCCTTTCCACCCGGATTTCCCATATCCATTCAACCAGCTCCTGTTCCTTTCTGCCTTCTCATCTCACCTCCGGACAGGAGCTGCCCATTTAGACTCATTATCTACTTGAGCTAAGAAGCACACTCTTCACCAATATCATTTTATGTCTTATAGTCCAGTCTAATCTTTGTCTGAAGAGTTAGCTTCAGGAATGGTTTTAGTTTGGGGCTAACAGAGAGTCTGGGGACCATGTCTTCTGGGGTCCGTCCAGTCTCAGTCTGACCATTAAGTCTGGTCTTTTTACTAGAATTTGTGTTCTGCACCCCACTTTTCTCCTGCTCTGTCAGGGACTCTCTGTTGTGTTCCCTGCCAGGGTGGTCTTTGGTGGTAGCCAGGCACCATCTAGTTCTTCTGGTCTCAGGCTGATGCAGTCTCTGGTTTATGTGGTCCTTTCTGTCGCTTGGGCTAATATTTTCCTTGTGTCTTTGGTGTTCTTCATTCTTCTTTGCTCTAGGTCGGTTGGGACCAATTGATGCATCTTAGATGGCTGCTTGCTAGCTTTTCAGACCCCAGACGCCACTGACCAAAGTGGGATGCAGAACATTTTCTTAATAAACTTTGTTATGCCAGTTGGCCTAGATGTCCCCTGAAACCATGGTCCCCAGATCCCTGCCCCTGCT
>NW_004444011.1:6741852-6755417 GCF_000243295.1 Trichechus manatus latirostris | reverse complement strand
TATGCCAACTGAGCTAGATGTTCCCTGAGACCATGGTCCCCACAGCCCTCCGCCCAGCAATTCAGTCCCTCAGGAAGTTTGGATGTGTCTATGGAGCTTCCATGACCTTTCCTTGTACAAGTTTTGCTGGCTTCCCCTGGTGAAGGGATATTTTGATGGACATTTGAATAGGGTACAGTGGGATACAGAGGACCACACAATTCATTTTATCTGTGGAATAGTAGCAGTCTGAAAGGTCACAGCCTTAAAAACCCCATGTAACAGTTCTACTCTGCACACATGGGGTCACTATGAGTCGGAATTGATTCAACAGCAATGAACAACAACAGTGGCAGTTAAGAATGAATTTATCCAAGAATTAATGCTTGGGCTGTTTTTAAAGTACTCTCTAACTTTTCCAGATACCTTGTATAATTTTTTTTTTTGGGGGGGAGGGTTTCTGGTTCTCAGGTCATATGCAAAACTACATGACTTTTTTTTAAAGCACAAGTGACAAAATCCATTTCTCCCCGACTTATAGTGACTGGTGCGGGATGAAAAAATAAGATGTAAAACAATGAAAGTAAAATGAAGGGAAAGTAGTACTCTAGGATATTTACCTTTGTTCTTCAATATCAACCTCAATAATAAAGTAATAATCTTGCAGTATTAAGTGTCTGAATAGATTTCCTGTCACAAGCAACCAACTGTGCCTTCTTACGGGAAAGACTCCTTCAGAACCCTCATTTATTGTTAGTTTAGGGCAACAGCACAAGGAAGCCATTTTAAATGGCATTAACACTTATCAGCATCTGTTCAAAGGTCACCAGTCCATTGACTTGTGGGATCTTTAAGCCACACATAACTAAAGAAGGAATTCAGCAAATAATTCAAGGAAATAAATCCCTACCATAACGTATGATGATATTATCAACCATCAATTATACTGTGAGTTAAACCAGTTCTTTTATGAATAAGATCACCCATAGTATTCAAAGTGCATGTGATTGTAACCAGTAAATCAGATCTAGCCTTTAAAGTAGTAGATACTATCCTTTTGGTAAGATACGTGGTATTAAGGAGTACAAATTATAAACTCAGTATAGTCCCCAGGTTACAAACATCCAACTTACAGACAAGGGAGAACTCTTCCTTGCCCTTTAATGTTATGTAAATTTGCCCTAATTTTCAAACAACTGAACCGACCCCCAACTTGCAACAAATTTATCACGATCACCTTCACTTGCTGCATGTGCAGCTTTTAAATAATTGAAAAGGCTTCAAGCCTTTTCTTGCACTGAAACAAACAAACAAAAAAACTGCCGTCGAATCGATTCCGACTCATAGAGACCCTAAAGGACAGAGCAGAACTGCCCCATAGGGTTTCCAAGGAGCGCCTGATGGATTCAAACTGCCAACCTTTTGGTTAGGAGCCACAGCTCTTAATCAGTATGCCACCAGCATTTCCTACTTGCACTAAAGTAAGACGAAATAAGAACCGTATGCACCGGTTCTGACTTACCTACAAATCCGACTTAAAGGCTTAAAGAAACAGTTAGGAATGCATCTTGTTCATAACCCAGGGACTGCCAATTGTGATGTTTCAACAAATGGATGCAATGCTGGAAGTGCTCACTTGTCTATGCCAAGAAATTTGGAAGACAGCTACCTGGCCAATCGACTGGAAGAGATCCATATTTGTGCCCATTCCAAAGAAAGGTGATCCAACAGAATGCGGAAATTATTGAACAGTATCATTACTATCACACACAGATAAAATTCTGCTGAAAATAATTCAAAAATGGTTGCAGCAGTACATCAACATGGAACTGCCAGAAATTCATACCGGATTCAGAACAGATGTGGAATGAAGGGTATCACTGCTGATGTAAGATGGATCTTGGCTAAAAGCAGAGAATACCAGAGCGATGTTTACCTGTGTTTTATTGATTATGCAAAGGCATTTGACTGTGTGCATTGTGACAAATTATGGATAACACTGTAAAGAATAAGAATTCCAGAATGGAACCTGTGCATAGACCAAGAGGCAGTCATTCAAACAGAATAAGGGGATACTGAAGAGTTTAAAATCAGGAAAGCTGTGCATTAGGGTTGTATCCTTTCACCATACTTATTCAATCTGTATGCTGAGCAAATAACTTGAGAAGCTGGACTATATGAAGAAGAATGTGTCATCAGGATTACAGGAAGGCTAATTAACAACCTGCGATATGCAGATGACACAACATTGCTTGCTGAAAGTGAAAGGACTTGAAACACTGATGAAGATCAAAGACCACAGCCTTCAGTATGGATTACACCTCAACATAAAGAAAACAAAAATCCTCACAACTGGACCAATAAGCAACATCACGATAAACAAAGAAAAGATTGATGTTCTCAAGGATTTCATTTTACCTGGATCCACAATCAATGCTCATGGAAGCAGCAGTCAGGAAATCAAACACCTATTGCATTGGGCAAATCTTCTGCAAAAGAGTTCTTTAAAGTGTTTAAAAGCAAAGATGTCACCTTGAGGACGAAGGCGTGCCTGACCCATGGCATTTTAAATTGCTTCATATGTATGCAAAAGCTGAAAAATGAATGAAGAAGACCAAAGAAGAATTGATACATTTGAATTATGGTGTTGTTGAAGAATATTGAATATACGATGGACTGCCAGAAGAACAAATAAATCTGTCTTGGAAGAAGTACAGCCAAAATACTCCTTAGAAGCGAGGATGGCAAGACTTTGTCTCAAGTACCTTGGACATACCATCAGGAAGGACCAGTCCGTGGAGAAAGACGCCATGCTTGATATAGTAGAGGGTCAGGGAAAAAGAGGAAGACCCTTGATGAGACAGGTTGACACAGTAGCTGCAACAATGGGCTCAAACATAGCAACAATTGTGAGGATGGCGCAGGACTGAGCAGTGTTTTGTTCTGTTGTACATAGGGCCACTATGAGTCAGAACTGACTCGATGGCATCTAACAACAAGAATATAGGACACTTAATTACTATAATCTTAAATGGAAGATATATAAATAAAAGGTTTCATGTAATTTGCAAGTATGGGTTGCTTTAATGAGTCACTGAAGAAGATGAACAAGTGTTTTATTACAGCTTAATCATATCTTGAAAAGGGCACTGTGGTTCAAATATTCAAAGCGGCATCTGTGAGAGCAACTTAGGAGCACAGCCACATTAACTGACTAGTCTCTTTGGACATTAAAGACCATGCTCTCAAATGTATCCCCTTTTGGCCCAGCACCTCAGGAATGCAAGAGATTTCATTTGGAAGATAATATTTGATCAAGATACGACAAACAGCAGAACAGTGCTGCCAAGTATGCAGGATTCACAATCAAGTTTTTGCCACCAAGAGGGCAGTGTAGCCTAAACAAGAGTCAGATGATCTGGGTTCTAGACGCAGGCTTCCATTAACTAGCTTTTGTGGCCTTAGACAACCTTTCTAGAACTCACATCTTCAACAAAAGCAAGTATAATACTGATTTACAATTGTGTAACAGTTCACATTAGCAGTATTTTCATAGTGCTATCTCATTTCATCCCGCAACTGCACTGTGAAATTGACAGTACAGATGAAGAAACTGAACCTCAGAGTGATTTGGGGACCTATTCAAGGTCACAGAGCTCATAACTGGTAAAGTTAGGACACCAAAACTATGTTTTCTTTGAAATCCTATTCTCTTTTTACTTTATTTCTTTGTTCAAAAAAACAAAAGGATTGCATTAATGATTTATTTTTAGTTCAAATACTCCTTGGTTCACTGGATGTGACCTTATTAATGAAATATTATCTTCCAATTCAATTACCAAATACTTATTAAGTTTTTACTTAGTGCATCACTGTACTGAGAACAGTGGTGTATATTTAAGATATAGTCCTATGTCCCCTCTGTACTCGAGGGATTTCCTTTCTGTTTATTTCCTTGTATACTCATTCGAGAGATTTCAAATTAATTAGGACGGTGTTTTAAGGAAAGAAAATCATTGTCTATTACTCAAAAAAATCTTTTACTTGTAAGTCAATATTGGCTAAACAAAGGAAATAGCAATCCAAAACAGGTTTGAGTAGTTTGGGAATTTAGCCTCACCTCTCAAGAAGAGGGCTAATTCTGTACAAATCTAGCTGAATTACTGTCAATCACCCATGCTGTGACTTTAGTAAAAATTCAAACCCTTTGTACTTGAATTTCTCCAATGTGTGTCAGATATTTGTGCCTGTGATATCTGTCACCCTATTGACTGCAAGGGTTAAAAGAAATACAACAAGCTAGGTGGGTATTGTGTTCCCCCCTCTCTATTATTCTGTTTGCTCCTCCTTAAGCTGTGTCCTTTGTGGAAGAAAACAACTGAACCAGACAAAAGGAGAACATTCTCAGGTTAAGGGCCTGGAAGCAATTGTACTCCTTTGCTAAACATTCAAGTTAGCTCTCAAGATCCTTTTATAGGAGAATGTAGGCAGGCAAAAATATTAATAGACGGCTCTAGAATTCCTCTGAGAAATAAATCTGTATTTATTGAAGGAACAGTCTTCATGTGTTTCAAAAGAAAATTGAATGGCCCCACTTGTACTCCTTGGCATAGGTGTCAGCTGCCACCTAGACTTCAGCGGAAAGAGCAAACTACTTTGTAGAGCAGATGAAAGAATCTGGAGCAGGGGTTGAGGGTTAATCTGAGAGTATGTGAGGGAAGACAGAAGGTAAAGGAGGAAAAAAGCCAGGAAAGGGATAAAAGTAAGGGAGAAAAGCAACCGTTGGTGGCATGACTGTCATGGATTGAATTATGCCCCCCCAAAAATGTGTGTATCAATTTGGCTGGGCCATGATTCCCAGTATAGTGTGGCTGTCCTCCATTTTGTGATTGCAATTTTATGTTAAAGAGGATTAAGGTGGGATTGTATAACACCCTTACTAAGGTCACATCACATCCCTGATCCAATGTAAAGGGAGTTTCCCTAGGGTATGGCCTGCACCACCTTTTATCTTACAAGAGATAAAAGGAAAGGGAAGCAAGCAGAGAATTGGGGGACCTCATACCACCAAGAAAGCAGTGCTGGTAGCAAAGCGTATCTTTTGGACCCGAGGTTCCCGTGCAGAGAAGCTCCCAGTCTGGGAGAAGATTGATAACAACAAGGATCTTCCTCCAGAGCTGACAGAGACAGAAAGCCTTTTCCTGAAGTTGACACCCTGAATTTGGACTTGTAGCCTACTAGACTGTGAGAAAATACATTTCTCTTGGTTAAAGCCATCCACTTGTGGTATAGCTGTTATAGCAGCACTAGATAACAAAGACAATGACCAAGAAGGGCACTGGATAACAGCAATGTATTACATGAATTTTTAAGGTGCTTGTTACAGAGTGTGTCTCCATTTCCTCCATAAAATCACTAAGAATGTTGATCATTGTATAAGCCACAGGTTCAATTTAACCTAGATTCACACCAGCTCACTAATCATTTTTGTGAGTGGATTCTTTTTGAGGAACTCAATATAGTGCAGTACAAAAAGGGCACACTAGGATGCAGGTACTTGAAGGAAGAAGAAGACAAGTAATACAGATATTGGAACGATTTTCAGATTCTTGCAGGCTGTGAAATGATTGGCAGTCTTAGCCAATTACTCCTAATCACTGAAAGGCAAGAGAGGGTTCATCTGACATCTGGGTTATGACAGTATGACAAAGATAAGAAAACACAATAATTCCAGATTGTATGTTAAGCTGTTTACTGTGTAAATTCAGGAATATCATCTAACATTCGTGTGTCTCCAGATATCTCACCTAAAAGAATCTGCTGAAAATTAATTCCAGATCTAATGATGAAGTTTTGATTTTAAGATGGGAATTTCATCTATCAAGTTACCTTCCATCTCTATCCAAATCTCAATTAAACGACCAAATACAGACAAATGAGGAAAAAAAAAATCTGTATTAGTGCTAGAGGAATTTCCGGGAAGCAGGGTTACAGACGAGACTGGATTGAGGGGAGTGCAGATTATGCCTCTCCACTCACAATTTAATGTAAGAAAAGTAAAAGCTTGCCTGAAAGGGGGTGAATTTTCCTAAAAGCACCCTGGAAAATCTTTAATCTCAAAGCAATAACTCAAAGCAATACGGCCTGGGATCAAAGTGGGTGGTGGTGGGGCCACTAGTGGAGGTAAAAATTGAAGGTCTTTGAGCACTCCAGTAGTGCACTGCACACAGAATGACAGGCTGCAGTTCTTGTCCCTTTTCTTCTCTTGGATGCACACTAAGACAAGTGGAAGCAAAGGAATAGATGCAGTCAGGTTAGAAAACAAAGGGATGCAGTGCCCTAACAATCTTTGGACAATCACAAAAATCAAGTAGAAAACAGCCCCTAAAACTAACTTTACCCATCAGATAATTTACAGAATTATTACTAACAGAAAACCAAACTAAACTCATTGCTGTCGAGTCGATTCCAACTCATAGTGACCCTACAGGATAGAGTGGAACTGCCCCATAGGGTTTCCAAGGAGCAGCTGGTGGATTTGAACTGCTGGTCAGCAGCCATAGCTCTTAACCACTCTTAGCCACTGTGCCACCAGGGCTCCTCAGTAATTCTTTGCCCATTCTGTACTGTCAATTGCGGCTCTGAGTTGACACGGGCACAGCTGAGCTCACCAAAGCAGAGGATAGAAGAAGAGTGAGCCCTGGTGGTGCAATGGTTAAGCACTCGGCTACTAACCAAAAGATCAGTGGTTCGAACGTACCAGTGGCTCTGTGGGAGAAAAGACCTGTCTTACAATGTGGATGAGCCTGAAGGACATTATGTTGAGCGAAATAAGTCAATCACAAAAACACAAACGTTGTATGTTCTCACTTTTATGGAATTACATGAATACGTTACTATATAGAAACTAATGTTCATTAGTGGTTAGCAGGGGTGGGGGAGGGCAGAGAAAGAAGTATTCCCTAAGTAGCAGCTGCTTTTGTTTATAGTAGTGGAAAAGGTAGCACTGAATGTAGGTGAAGTTTGCACAGCTTGACTGATATAATTGACGTCGATAAGTTGTACACAGGGAAAAAGGACCAATGGGCAAATGCTAGGCCGTGTATGGTTTTGCAACAAAAACAACAATTAAAAAAGGGGGGTGGGGAGTGACAGATGCTGATTCTAATTAGACATAACCAATCACCTCATGGGATTAGTTCTCTTGGTTTGGGGGCGTAGGGCCATGGTCTTGTGGGACAATCCAGTCAATTGGCATAATATAGTTCTTAAAATTTATGTTCTACCTCCCAGTATGGTGAGTAATGTCTGGGGTCTTAAACGCTTACAAGTGGCATCTAAGATCCAACTATTGGTTTTTATAAGTCTGCAACAAAAGAGAAAGAAGGAAACCCAAGAATCAGAGAAGGAACTGGACTACAGGACTAACTGTCTCCATGAACCACTGCCTATACCACCTTGAGACCAGAAAAACTAGACGGTGCCTGGCTACCACTACTGAATGTTCTGATCAGGGACACAATGAATGAATTCTTTTAAAAAGGGAGAAAAATGTGGAACAGCACTTCAAATTCTTAAACAATTCAGACCTTCTGGACCTACTGAGGCCAGAGGAGTCCCCTAGACTAAGGCCGCAAATTGCTCTTCAAACCTTGAATTGAAACTACCCACTGAAGTTACCTTTAAACTAAGTAATAATTTAGCTCCAAGAGTAAAGATTGTCACCCTTGAGTGTTGCTTTTTTTTTTTTTTAAATTAGCTACATAAGACTGAGGAAACCCTGGTGGCGTAGTGGTTAACAGCTATGGCTGCTAATCGGCTGCTAACCAAAAGGTTGGAAGTTCAAATCCACCAGCTGCTCCTTGGAAACCTTATGGGGCAAGTTCTCCTCTGTCCTATAGGGTCGCTATGAGTTGGAATTGACTCGATAGCAATGGGAAGACTCTTCAAAAAATTAATGTCATGAAAAGGGGAGTTTTCTATGATTAAAAGATTAAAGAAGCCTAACAACCAAATACAACAATACATGAACTTTGACTGGATCCTGGTTTGAAAAACAAAATGGCTATAAAAGACATTTTAGGAACAACTGGGAAAACTGGAACATGGACTGAACATTACATGATTTTATGGAATTGTTCATTTTCTTAGGTATAACATTGGTATTGTGATTACGTAGGAGAATGTCTTTATTCTCAGGAGATACATGCTAAGGTATTTAGAGGAGTAGTGTTGCAATGTTTTCAATGTACTTTCAGATCATTCAGCAAAAATATAAGATGACAGGTAAGTAGGCAAAACTAATGTTGAATTTAGGTTGAGGGCATGCAGGTAGATACATATAGTACTTCTTTCAACTTTTCTATTTCTATATGTTTGAAAAGTTTTAAAATAAAAATTTGGAGAAAATTCCCATTCTAATTTGTCTTCTCAATGAGATTTAATAGTTCTTTTTATAAAAAAGGGACAACCAAACATTAGGAAAAAAATTTTAAATGGACATTACCAAATTAAAAAATATTATGAAGACAGTAAACAGCAGATCACTGCTTAAAAAACACCAAAGCAAACCCATTGCCGTAGAGTCGAATCCCACACATGGCAACCCTATAGGACAGAGAAGAACTGCTACACAGGGTTTCCAAGGCTATAAATCCTTACAGACACGACTACCACATTTTTGTCCAGTGGAGCAGCTGGTGGTTTCGAACCGCTGATATTAGCAGTCGAGCACTTAACCACTGTACCACCAGGGCTACTATCTGTATCACTGCTAAAGAAAACTAAATCCATAATTTAGGAAATCAACTCAAGAAGTTTTTCCAGAATCCAGAGAGAAAGGTAATGAATGAAAAGATGATAAGTGAAGGAAAGAGCTAAGAGAATCAATATATGTAAATTAAATGGGAAAGAAAATAATAATATTATGGAGTGCTTACAAGCCCCAGGTTTCCTGCCAAGCACTTTGCATGCATTATCTCACTTAAGTTTCACAACCACTTTATAAAATAGATATTATTATTAAACCTATTTTATAGATGAATAAACTGAGGTACAAAATTAATTATGCTAGTGATTGGCTTTATTTAACTCACTTTCTGAACTTAAAATTAAGACTTAAAGATTCAGTTTAAGAGAGACTATAGAATACAAGTCAAAATGTATCAAAACAGACCTACAGTTAGACATATCCTAATGAATTTTCCAGGTTGGACAGGAAGAAGTAAAGCTGTTTTTATCCACAGCACTATTAAACTATTAATGTTTAGCAAGGCCATAGGCTACAAGATGAATATACAAAAATCCATTGTATTTCTATAGACTAGCAATGAACAATCTGAAACTGTAATTAAGAAAACAATTCTATTCTTTTATCAATTCCTCTAAAAGAATTGATAAGAAATTTCCTAAAGTTTATGCAGACATGCAAAGGACTTAGAATAGTCAAAATAATTTTGAAAAGGAACAAAGTTGGAGGACTTATACTAGCCAACTTCAAAATTACTATAAGAAGACAGTGTGGTATTGTCATCAGGATAGGCGTGTAGTTCAATGTAATAGAAAGAGAATGTATAAATAAACTCTTACATTTATGGCCAGGTGTTTTTTGACTAAGATACCAAGACAATTCAATGGGGGAACATCTGTCCACAAACGGTGCTGAACAATTGGCTATACATACATAAAAAAATGTACTTGACCTTTACCTCACACCAAACACAAAAATCAACTCAAAAATGGATCACAGACCTAAATGTAAGCTCTAAATTATAAAACTTCTAAAAGAAAACATAGGAGAAAATCTTTGTGACCCAGGGATACACAAATAGTTTTTAGATATGATGCTAAAAACATAATCCATCAGAGAAAAAAATTAATAAAATGGACTTCATTAAAAGTAAAATTTTAGTGCTTTTTAAGACACCATAAAGAAAATGAAAAAACAAGCCACAGCCTGGGAGAATATATTTGCAAATCATATATCTGATAAAAGACTTGAGTCCATAATATATAAAGAACTCTTACAACTCAATAATTAGAAGACAAACAACCAAACTAAAATATGGGCTAATGATAAAAACAGACATTTTACCAAATAAGGTATAAAAAAAAAAAAAAAATTTCCGTTGAGTTGATTCCAACTCATAGCAACCCCATAGGACAGAGCAGAATTGCCCCATAGGGTTTCCAAGGAGTGGCTGATGGATTCAAACTGCCAACCTTTTGGCTGGCAGCTGATCTCTTAACCACTGCACCATCAGGGCCCCAAAAATAAGGCGTTGTTGTTGTTAGGTGCCATCAAGTCAGTTCCAACTCAGCGATCCTCTGTACAGTCGAACGAAACACTGCCTGGTCCTGCGCCATCCTCACAATCATTATGCTTGAGCCCATTGTTGCAGCCACTGTGTCAACCCATCTCATAGAGGGGTCTTCATCTTTTTCATTAACACTCTACTTTACCAAGCATGATGTCCTTCTCCAGGGACTGATCCCTCCTAATAACATGTCCAAAGTATGTGAGATGAAGTTTCACCATCCTTGCTTCTAAGGAGCATTTTGGCTGTACTTCTTCCAAGACAGATTTGTTTGTTCTTAAGCAAGGCATAGGAATGGCTAATAGGCATACGAATTCATGCTCAATACCATTAGTTATTAGTGCAAATTAGCACCATGGGATACCACAGCACTCCTACTAAAATGGCTGTAATAAAAAAAAAAAGACAAACAACAAGGGAAAAACTAGTGTTGGTGAAGCTATGGAGAGACTGGAAACCTCATGGATTATTGGTAACAATGTAAAATGGTACAGCCACTTTGGAAAACAATGTGCAGTTTCTTAAAAAGTTAAACTTAAGCATACAACCTAGCAACTCTACTGCTTTTTCAGGAATCTACCCAAAAGAAATGAAAACGTACATTCATACAAAGACTTGTATGTGAATGTTCATGGCAGCATTATTTATAATAGCCAAAAAGTGGAAACAATTCAAATAACTAATAGCTGGAGAATGGATAAACAAAATATAGCATATCATTATAATGCAATACTAGTCAACAATATACAGAAATGAACTATTCATACATGCTGCAACATGGATGAATTTCAAATATCTTTTGCTAAGTGAAAGAGGCCAAATGCAAAAAACCTATGTTTTGCATATGTTGTGCAACCATCACTACTATTTCCAGAACTTCTTCTTTACCTTAAACAGAAATTCTGTACCTGTTGAGCAAAACAAACAAAAACCTCCTATTCTCTCCTCTCCCCAACCCTTGGTAACCTCTAATCTACTGTTTGTCTTCATGAATTTGCCAATTTTAGATATTTCAGAGACGTACTATCATACAGTATTTGTCCTTTTGTGTTGGATATTTCACTTAGCATAATGTTTTCAAGGTTCATCCATGTCATGCCATGTATTAGAACTTCATTCCTTTTTATGGATGAATAATATTCCATTGCATGAATATATCACATTTTGTTTATCCATTTATCTGTTGACTGCTACTTGGGTTGTTTCTACCTTTTGGCTACTGTGAATAATGCCATTAAGAACAAAGGTGTAAAAGTATCTGTTTGAGTCTCCACTTTCAACTCTTTTGGGTGTATACCTAGGAGTGGAATTGCTGGGTCATATGGTAATCCTATGTTTAACTTTCTGAGGAACCACCAAACTTTTCCACAGCAGCTGCAACATTTTACATTCCTACTAGCAATGCATGAGGGTCTCAGTGTCTCCAGATCCTTGCCAATACTTGCTATTTTCCATTTTGTTTGTTTGTTTTTGTTGTTGTTACAGCCATTCTAGTGGGTGTGAAGTAGTATCTCATCATACGTTTTTAAAATACTTTACCACATTTTGGGAGAAAATTCACCTAGCAAATTAGGTCCTCATTTTATCTGTTACTATACACATTATTCACTTTTCACACTGTGAATAATGTGTATAGAAATTGTTACACTTTTCACAATGTATTAGCATTTTCATCATTTCCATTCTGGTTGTTCTGTTTCTATTAATCTAGCTGCCTGTTGCCTTTAGGTTTCATTAGGTGATTATTTACAGGAGCACAGTACTCACAGGTGATACTATTTATTTTATGAGCCACTCTGTCTTTTGGCTGATAGGTGACCACTGGGAGTGGTTTGAGTTCCAAGATTGAAAGGCATCTCAGGGCGATAGTCTCAGGGGTTCCTCCAGTCTGTACTGGTCCGTATGTCTAGCCTTTTTTAGGAATTTGAGTTATGGTCTACATTTTCCCCCATTTTATCCAGGATCATCTATTATGTCCCTGGTGGGAATGGTCAGTAGTGGTAACCAGGCACCATCTAGTTCTCCTGGTCTGATTGTAGTTTTGATTTGCATTTCCCTGATGATGTGGAGATCTTTTCATGTGCTTATTACCCGTTGCTGGAAAATGTCTAGTTTCTTTGCCCATTTTTTAATTAGGTTGGTTGTCTTTTTTGTTGTTGAGTTGTAGGAGTTTGTTATATGTTCTGGATATTAAACCCTGATCAGATATATTATATGATTTGCAAAAATTTTCTCCTATTCTGTAGGTTGTCTTTCTGATTTTTGCAAAGTTTCATGAATTCCGTTCCCATGTAGTAAATATATAGTTCATGATCATGTCCTAACTATGATTTTGCTCAGTGCTGAGATGGAAATGGCAGCATGGAATGCAAATATATAAACCTCTGGCCCAGAAATCATATAATATATAGCAAAACTCCAACTAGGCCAATGGACAGATTAAACAATTAATTATGTAGTTTTATATGATGGACACCGAAGGTCCTAGTACCTCAAAACAAATCTCTGCCTCCTTTGTCCTTTAAATAGGCAATCAAGTTGCCTGAAATTCTTATACCAATCATTCATGTCCTTGGTATAAGAACTTTGAAGGCCTTGATTAAAATATAAGTATGTACGTATATAGGTATGTTATTTGGTAAAATATTAAATCGTTATAATCTATTAACATACTGAAAATTGGTTATTAAATTAGCTAGTGACTTATCTAGTAAAGAAAATGGGATAAAAGACCCATTCATTTCAAAATTTCAAATATCCTTAAAGGTTGTGAGGTAGGACAGAGTAAGGGAAGAAGGCAGGGAGAGAAGTGTGAGATTAGGCTCAGATCAAGAGAATGGCTATAGAAAAAACAAAAAAACAACCAATCCTTGTCTTCTTCACACTTTTGTGTAGGGCTAGTCTGACTCTAAAAGTAAGAGCAATAATATTGTCGCCAAAAATAAATACTATATATTTATCACTGATAAACCATAAAACTTATTTTCAATTTAACAATTCACTTAAGCATTTTTGAAACATATTATAACAACAGTATAGAATCACCCCTAATAGATAGCTCCTCTATTCCCTCTCTAGTTGTAGCTATGTAAAATAAAATTGGGATTTTTCTTATCTTCTCTCTTCTTCTTTTCTCATCTATAGGGACTCTTTTTTTTTTTTTTACTTATCAACTTTTTTTTTTTATTGTACTTCAGGTGAAGGCTTACAGAACAAATAGTTTCTCATGAAACAGTAGTACACATATTGTTTTATGACATTGGTTAACAA
>NW_004444011.1:6734830-6741729 GCF_000243295.1 Trichechus manatus latirostris | reverse complement strand
TTCTCACTTAAGATGAAGGCTTACAGAACAAAATAGTTTCTCATTTAACAGTTACTACAAATGTTGCCCTATGACAATGGTTAACAATCTCACATCAACAATATCCTTACTCAACCTTGGGTTCCCTCTATAGGGACTCTTATGTAACCACACATCTCTTTCCTCACACTGGGGCACCAAGCTAATTATAAAAGTCTGCTTAAATCTATCCACCTGTCTTTTGTTTTGCTGCCTACCTGGGCCTTTTTCAAGCAGGCAGAAAATCTCCAATCAGTCTGTTACCACAACGAAAACGCAAGAGATTAGTGACCACAGAGAGAAGCAGAATCAGTTTACATCCTTTCAGGCAAGATAATGATATTACTTCACAAGCAAGAAATCTGAGTGCCCCCAACCTTGATGTAGAAACCTGCAGCTAATAATCACATTAAAGTTGGTTTTACATGCCAGACAGTTTTTGTTTCCTCTGTTGTTTTTACAATTTGAATGTTCTTTGTGGTTACCAAAATTATTTGCTGAAAGGCACACATTAACATTGAAAACATTTAATCCATAATAAAGTAGGCTTTATAGCTTAGGTATATCTTAGTTAAAATATACTTCCCATTGATTTTTTAAAAAATTAACAACATTGCTTGTATTTATCCAGAGTAGAATTCAGCAATCTAATGGTGTTAATCATGACAATTAATACACTTAAAAAACTCCTTTCTTAATTGAGGTATAAAACAGACTTTTCACTATAATCTATCAACCCAAATAAAGAATTTGTAGATCCCATCATGCTACCCTCCCACCTCTCTCAAAAAAAGGTCAATTGTTTGTCTAAGGAAAGATAACTAAGTCTGCAGCTATCAATTCAGCAAGGAAAACGGTGAAAGAACAGATGTGGAAGACAGAAATGGTACAGGTGATCAGACAGAGGTTCTGATTATAGCAAACTGAACTTGGTTTCTTTTTCATAATCAAATACTTAATGAAAACAAATTTAACACCATCAACCAAAAAGAAGTATGAGTAATCTTTTAAAGTGTGGTTAACTTTCACTTACTAGAGGAACTGTACTAGCCACAGCTTTGAACTGGTTCATTCCAGTTTGGACCCCTGCTGAGAATTTGCATTTCCACCCCAGATATACTGAATCAGAATCTGCATTTTAATATTTGTTAAAATGTAGATTCTCAGCAGGGGTTCAAACCCGAACAAACTGGTTTGAAGCCCTGGTACTAGCTGAATCCCTTTCAGCTGCTTCAATGTGATTCATAAGTCATCCCTGTGTTTAAACATTAGTTATCTCAGTCTTCAGTAACTGTTCCTTTTAGACAGTGATTTAAAGTTTGTGTGTATAGTTACTGAGTGAAATGTGTAGTTCAGCTATGAAAATGATGCTCACAGAATGAAAATATACTGAGTCTATATAAATATAGCTGACATAGAAGAAAAAGAATAACAATTACAATGGCATTTTTTTGTGCCACAAAAATTTAGGTTTATCAAATGTTTATTTTCAAGCTGCTTTTGGTATTATGAAAATAGAACTAATACTTGGCAAAAAAAAAACAAACCCTCAAAAAGTCATGTTTGCCACTTTCATGATAAAATAAAACATATCTATTACAGACATGGAATCAGTCGTCCTTGGGTAATTCTATAATTCTAGGGAGAAAAAAAACTAAAACAATACTTTTGCCTGTAAAAAGACTACTCTTATAAATTACGTACAGATTTTCTACATCTATGATACTAACTAGCCATCCCAAGGATCTATTGGCTATATCATGTATATTCTAAGCATTTTTTAAACTTTCATCTCTCTCCTCTTAAAAACACTGATACAAATTTAACCATATATTAATGACAACAAATTAATTTAAAATATCGCTCTACTCAGTTTCCTATCCGCCTTTGGCATTATTAACTGTAAGGCCACAGAAAAATAGTATTTAAAAAGTTAAAGGTAGTGTTATCTTCAGTGGAGACAATAAATTTAGTGAACTATTTTTTTTCAGTAAGCAGTTGAACTAAAAGTACTGAGGCCCTTTTAAACCAATGTTTCATGAATTCTTAAAAAATTAAAGGAATAATTTTTGTCCATCACTATATTGATAGTAATTGTGTAGTCAGAGGGTCATAGTACTTAAAATATCAGTAACCATAAAACGTCTTAAATTGGTCAGATATTTACTGATAAGTCATTATTAATTTATCTTTTACAAACAATTTTAAAACAAGATAATACAATGCACATACCGATAACATTCTTAGCAGAGGAAAAGATATCCTTATGGTTCCTTCCCACTCACCTAAGATAACTGGTCTCTTCACGAAACATAGCAAAAAAAATTTTTGTTATAAGCTACAATAGCTATTTTTCCATGCAATCAGATTTAATTGCTGAAGCCAAAATAATGCAAAAATTTTATAAAAATTCAAATAATACTCTCTGAATTGTGGTTTTAAAAAGATCTATCCAGTAGTAAAAATGTTCACATATGTAATTTAAAATTCCCAAAGCAGCTCCTATACACATACACCAAAAAAAAAGAAAGAAAGAAAAAACCTGACAGTAATGTTTTTTTTTTTAAGTTTGCTTTTAAATAAAAAAGTGGAAGTTTACTACGGAAAAGAACTTCTAGCCTTTCAGTAACAAGCTGCTCTGTTTTGTAGCTGTGATTATTAATCATTTTGCATGGTTTTTTATCGTTCATTATCAAAAAAGACCCAAAGGTATACTAAAAGAATGGAAGGGAATATTTGAATATTCACTTTCAGGGAACGCCTTAAAATTTTTAGATCTGTAGGACTTATTTAAATTTAGTAAAGAATTTGTTTATTTAGTAAAGAATATTTACTATTCTTTATGAATATCTTGCAACCATATTGATGAAAATAAAGATTTCCCCCAATTTCAATTAAACATTTGCTGAGTATTTAATACATGTTAGGAACTGTGCTGTGTGCTTTTCATAAGATTCTCTGCCTTAAGTTTCCTGAATGAAAAAGCACCCAAAGTGCTGAGCCAAAAACTTTCCAAGTAAACACTTTATTTTAAATGTTAGATACAGTCATTCATCTTTATATATATTTTTTGTTTCTCCTGGTTAAACAACTTGTCAAAGTGGATGGTGGGTATCAACCTTGAAATAAAAATTCAAACATTCCATTTGCATTATAGGAATACTGCTCATTTAATTAACGCAAACCACCTGTCTAAATACCAATAGCAATCTGTACTTCAATGTTAAAAAGATCCAGCTGAAATACAACTTCTCTAACTCTGATCAGTCTGAGAACTATTTTTTCCACAGTTAAAGGGATCACTATAAACACAAAAACTGGCATTGTTTTTCTGTGATTAGGTTACAGTAGCTTAAGTCTCTAAGCACTAGAATCCCCCACACACTGATCAGTTACAGCTGTCAATTGTGGAGCAGGGGACTAGCTGACATCTGCTTCTTGCTTATTTCGTTAATGGTTCACTTCCAGGTCCTACAAGGATTGTAGCCTTTCTCCAAAGATAACGTCAGACCCATCTATGTCTGCCTTCTACATAGTCTGCTTGTTCTGGTTTGTCACTCTCCATACAATGCAAATCTGAGTGAACTCACATCTGTCACCGATCGACCCAATTCGTGGGCAATCTTTTCCCATCGACCTGGGGTCCCTCCTGGGAACTTAACCATACTTCTTGTCAGTTGGCTGAGGTCCTCTTCTGTCCACTCAGGTGCCTGCAAAACATTTTTTTTTTAAAAAAAAAAGATAATTGGGAGAATGTTTGCTAAAACATTTAACAAGCTTGTGAACCAAATTATTGGCAATATGGTTTCTAAAAGGCAACAATATTAAAATGCATCTAGTGTTTATATAATGGTTTGTGTTTCATATTTAACATTAGAAGGCAAAGCTTCAGCAGCTTTTTGTATTTTCCTATGTATACAGGTATGTTGTGAAACCAGGTTTTTGAAGGAAAAAAAAAAAGGCAATTTAATTTTGCTTTAAAGTGAGGAACCATTCTCAAAACCTATGAAACTGTGTCACTGCTGCTTATAAATGCCTTTTATAATAATGCTAATATAAGAAGTCTTTAAGTTTTAAGAAAAAGTGAACAAGTAAATGTAGTGAACTAGAATCAGAAAGGAAACAAAGATACATTTTTCATTCACTGTATGTAATATTCAATTTTAAAAGCATGTATTTTCAAGAAGTTTAACTTGGTAGCTGACAGTGAAATGCCAGCATTTTATAAAACTTGAGAACGGAATTAAAATTAGAAACTGCTGCGACCAAGACTTATACCAACAAGTCCATGCAAAACATTTCATTTTTGAGATGGTAAATATCTCCTAAAAGCTGACCAAATTATAAAGCTGAATAATGAAATACCTTAAGGATTACAAAACCTCAAAAGCAAAAATCCTAATAGCAAACATATTCTCTACATGTTACTCAACACTGGTCAAAACCAAAACTGAGCAAAGCAAACAATAACTATTATCAAATAACAAATGACCATGTTACAATTATTTCACGTTACATTTTACTACTCAACTATCACTCACCAGAGGCAGTAACCACTCTGGTATTAAACAATACTCTTGTAGGCAACAGAGAGATGGAGGAAGCCCACCTTATTTTCCTTTAATTAAAAAGAAAGAAAGGAACCTTTGAGACAAATACCTTTTCTAATCACCATTTCCGATAATGAACAGGCATACATCAGGCAGTTTGCATTACAGAACCATCAGCACAGAACAACAGTCAGAGGTGAGTGACCCCAGGGACTATCTCCACAGCTACAGCAAAGCTTCTCCCTGACACTAATCCTCCCTGTCATTCTCCCACTGTGCTCTAACCACACTGACATCCGCCTGCCTCACTGCAAGCTTAACAGGGCCCTTCCTGACTTTTTACTGACTCCCCCAATCAATGGTTCAAGCGTGCTCTTTTCACCATGTCCAAATGGCAGCTTCACTCATAATCAAAGTGCACTGCTCATGTTAAAGGGCTTTCGGAAAGGGTCTCCCATTTGCATTCATTTGCAAAGCAAACTACTTTTATTCACTTTGTTCTGCTATCAAGAATGTTCCCTGAAGCAGATAAATTGGCATAAATACAACCTGCCACTTAAGAGTCGGTAAATAATAGCCAATAGTACGGAGGATTTTATCAATCATTCTACTTGGTATCCACTAAAAGCTGAAAGACTCAAACATATTCATCTGTATAGTCTGCAGGATACCTGCATAAATTCACTTATATAAAAAGATAGCCTGCATTGGGTATGGCTGGAATTTCTTTGATATTTAATGAATGTCAGAAATCTAATTTTCCATGTCAGATGATTTAAAAATTTACACTGAGGTTTCTTTCTGTTTGTTTTTACTTTATATAGGGAAAAAATATTATTCTTTATTCATACATTATTTAGAGGAACAACCAAAAGATGTTAGTGATAGGATTGTAATTTGATTCTTAAGGAAATCATATTTTTATTGCTAAAAAGCTGAAGCTTTAATAAATACACTGATTGGTTTCAGAAATGCAAGAGTTAACTTTTAAATAGAATTTAAATACAAGCTTGAAGTATAAAATCATACCATGAATAGCAAGAAGTTGAAACTGCATATACATTGTATTGAATTATTGATACAGTATTCAAACTGTAACACACTATCAATGCAATTTCACAGTAAATCAAATCATCTTATTTCTGCATTGATTATAACAAACATTTATAGAGCAAACAAAATTATCTAAAATGTCAAAAATATAAGACATTATTTCACACAGTAAACTCTAAAATAATTTCTATTTTAAATAAATTGACTTTATAAATATGCTGCATATATGAACAATGAGTATTAAAAACCAATTTCTGGTTTTAATTCCTTGTTAATAACATGAGTCTAAAAGTACAGTGCCTCTCTTTTCTGGAAAGGAAACAATTTATATCAAATATTTGAAATGATATTCTGAAAAATCACCTACTGCTATGGCTCTTTCCTTTTACTTCATAGTTACTTTATAGTCATGACTTTTATTACTAATATTAAAAAAACTAGATTGATAATAACAAGAACCATAATCTGAAATATCTGAAAGAATCCTTTTAGCAAGTCATTATTGTCTCTCCTACAGCTATAAGGCACTTTCCTGAATGTGTAATTCCTCAGCAATAGTTAGTTGTGTCTTTAGAAGCAACAGAGCCTACTGTGATCCAGCTCCTACAGCAGCCATGAGGGTGGCCATGGTGTGAATGTATTCTCCCTGTTCTAATCTGGAGCCAACTGTAGCTGTGAAAGTCAAATGAATGCATAAGCATACTGCTTTGTCACTTAAAACCATGTGTGTCCAATATTATTGAAACACTGGGCCAAAAATTCATCTCTATAGTAAAATAATGGAAGATACCACATGGTGTGGGGACAGCTGTTGTGACTACACAAGCATTCCAATTTTGCATCAGAAAAGCTCCACTCTGGGAATAAATTTCCATACTGAATACAAAATAAAAATAAGCAGTTTTCAAGTTATTCATTATTTTAATGTAATAACCCAAAAATATATCTACTAAAGTAAGAACTGCTATAAAAATTTAATCAGCCTCATCAAATAATGTCCTTTTGGGATGGATTTTGTCATACAACCACCTATGTTCAAATGTTTGGTACCTTTAAAAATCTGTAAAATTCTTGGGGGATATGGGCAGAGGATGGAGGGGAAAGCACAGTATATATATATATATTCTATTTTATTGTACTTTAGGTGAAGGTTTACAGAACAAATATTTTCTCATTAAACAGTCAGTACACATACTGTTTTATGACATTGGTTAACAACCCCACAACATGTCAACATGCTCCCTTCTTGGACTTGGAGACCTTTTTTTTTTTGGTGAA
>NW_004444011.1:6719652-6730449 GCF_000243295.1 Trichechus manatus latirostris | reverse complement strand
GTGGTGCTGATGTTTTCTTTGTTCCTCTTACTCTCCTGTGCTGAATTCCTTTTGTTTGTGGATTTTTTTCATTTCTTTTGTTTTTGTAGATTTTGTTTTTACTGAGACTTTATGTTTTTACTCTTTATTTTTACGAGCAGGTTTGTTAACTTTGTGGTTACCGTGAAATTTACCCTTATCTTTCTAAGTTTGAGGCAGTCTATTATTACTTGGTATTGCCCTGCCTTCCTCTCCATTAGAAGGTTCTATACCTACACCATTTGTTCCCTCTTTTATTGTTCTGATGCTGTTGTCATTTACAGATTAACTGCTCTGATTCCCTGTTGTATTTCTTCTGGTTTTGGATAGTCCTTGAGAGTTCATTTCCTAGATTGGTATCTGGCTGGTACGATCCTGCATCCTAGATTCAGCCTGTGAGCTGAAGTTGTTTGTTCTCTGATTGAAGGACTCTCTTTTATAATTCTTGTAAGTTCGGTTTGGTTTTTACATATTCCCTTAATTTCTGTTTATCTGGAAATGTCCTAATTTTACCATCATATTTGAACGAGAGTTTTTCAGGATATTTACTTCCTGGCTGGCAATCTTTTTCTTTCAAGGTTTTAAATATGTCATGCCATTGCCTTCTTGCCTGCATGGTTTCTGCCAAATAATCTGAGCTTAGTCTTATTGTTTCTCCTCTGTATGTGACTTCTTGTTTTTCTCGAGCTGCTCTCAGGATTCTTTGTCTTTGTTTTTGGCAAGTGCGATTATGGTATGCCTTGGTGATTTTCTTTTGGGGTCTATCCTATATGGGGTTCGTTGAGCTTCTTGGATGGCGTGCTTTTCATCTTTCATGATACTGGGGAACTTTTCTGTCAGCAGTTCTTCAATGACCTCTGTGTTTTCTGTTTTCTCCCCGTTCTCGAACTCCAGTCACTCGCTAATTTTTGCTTTTGATTGTATCCCACATAATCCTCAGGGTCTCTTCATTTTTATTCGTTCTTTTTTCTGAATAACAGAATTGTATCCAAGTGTTTGTCTTCAATATCGCTGATCCTGTCTTCCACCGTTTCAAATCTGCTCCTCAGCCCTTCTATGACACTCTCTGTTTCTGAAATCTTGTTGTTTATCTTTTGGATCTCTAATTGTTGTTTTTGTATGATTTTTAGTTGTGAATTTATTTTGGCATTTTGTTCCTGCATTATTTTCCTGAATTCTTCCATTTTTTTGTCTGTATTTTCCATGAATTTGTCTGCTTTTTCCATGAATTTGTCTATATTTTCCTCTTTTTTGTCTGCTTTTTGCTTCAACTCTTGGATAATTCTAAGTATTAGAGATTTGAATTCCCTATAAGGTAGTTCTATTGCCTTTTCTTCTACTGGAAAGTCATCTGGTGTTTTATTTTGGACACCGACTGGAACCATCTTGTCCTGTTTTTGTGTATGTTTTGATATTGTCTGCTGTCTTCGGGGCATTCAGTAGTTATTTTTCTCATTTACTGATTGTAGATTTGTTTGTTTCGTCCTTTTTTTAAATTTTATTTGGCTACATCTGAGCAGGCCGGCAGTGTGTTCTTTATTGTTTGCTCATCTGTGGGCATGATACTTTTCACTTCCTTTTCCAATTGGCATGGTCAGTCGCTCAGATATGGTACAGCAGGGCAGGTCTGGCTGAAGAAGAGTTGCTGGGATGGGTTGTTTGTGGCACTTACTAGGGCCACCAGGGCAGGCTGGTAATCAGTGCAGGGCAGGTTCCAGTAGGCCGTGCCTGTGCTGCTTGGTGGTGTGATGTTAAATGCACAGTGCAAATAGGCAGGATTTGGGAGGATTGTGATGTGTGGAGCTAAGATGGGTATGGGAGAGAGGAGAGAGGAACAGGAGTCAAAAATGTACAAACAAAAAAGAGTGCTAGGGGAGCTCACCACTGGAGTGGGGAGATGAGAGACTATGAAATGGAGAAAAACAAAAAGGAGAAGAGGAAGAAAAAAGAAAAGAAAAGAAAAAAATGAATAAATAAAAATTAGAAAGAAAAAAGAAAAGTTCCCAGGGACCCCACCAGTGCAGCTACAATATCTGGGGAAGTTGCTCTCAGGTGTTGAAGTACAGCCTGGCTGGAAGGCATAGAGGTGTCACTCAGTGCCAGGTATTCAGGGGACAGTAAAAGAAGGAAGGTATAGAGAGACGAGAAACTGAGTAATGAAGAAAGACAAAAAGGGAAAAAGAGGGAAAAGAAAACAAAACAAATTAAAAAGAACAAGAAAGGAAACAGAAAAAAAAAAAAAAAAACCACAAAAAAAGAAATGTCCTCAGGGATCCCTCTGCAATTCTGCGCAAACTGAGGGGGTAGGTCCCAAGCTGTACAGTACTGCCCTGCTAGAACGGGCTCCCAATTTGAGAAAAGAAAAAGAAAACAAAGAAACAATTCAAAACAAACAAACACAAAAGCCCCAGGATCTCACCAGCGTGGCAGCACGGACCAGGAAGAAGTTTCACATTCGAGCAGAGTTTCACAGCCTTTCAGGAAGAAGCAAAGATGGTGCACGGAGCCAGGTATTTGAAAGAAAGGAGGGGGAGGTGGTGAGAGATAAGGAAGAAATCAAAAGAAGTGGAAAAAAACAACACCAGCAGCCGACAAATAGCACTCAGGGAGTCAGCCAGTGTGAGCAGGTGGAATCCAAGCAGCTGGTGCTTCCCGGCCAAGAGGCTGTGGCCACAGGAAGCAGAGAAGGCTGAGTGGGGGTGAAGAAGGGTGGGGGGTGGGAAAGCATATATCGCTGATTAACGGTTATTCCGTCTCCTGCTGGAAGCTCCGTGAAGCTGCTTTCTCGTACCCCGTTTGCTGGTCTCTGATAGGGGTCCAAGATGGTAGATCCGGGTTGTGTTAGCTGATAGGGGACCTTGGCATGTATCTCTCCTTGCTCTCTGTTCTTATTCCATTTGGTGCTTGGCTGAGTTCTTTATCTCTTCATTTGATGCTCAGGGTTTCAGGATTGCTGTTTTCTCTGTTTGGCTTAGTTTTTCAGATCTTTGCTTTGGAGGGACGGCGTGGTGCTTCTGCCTAGAGTGCCATGTTGCCCGGAAGTCTGCACACTGTATTTTTAAAGTAACCTATATGCACTTTTCCCCTCACAACTTTAGACGATAAAATTTCAGTTACAAAGTATCATGCGATTTATTTGGTACTGAAAACTTAAGTTCAAATTAACAGAAAATTTATTGCTCATTATTCTATTTTCATATTTTAATATCAAAAGGTCCATTCCTATTTAATAAACAGAGGGAAATATACCAAAACTCTCTAATAAAGAATATTTCTACTGAAATGCTCTATTAATAATCATTATTTACAGAATTACAAAAGTTTAATTTTTTTATTCAACTATTTTCAATAGATCTAGCTCAACTAGTTAAAACATCAGATATATATCTAATAATATAGGGTCCTTGGGTAACACAGTTTGTGCTCATCTACTAAAGATTGGCAGTTTGAACCCACCTAGTAGTGCCATGGAAGAAAGGCCTGGCAATGTGTTTCCATAAAGATTATTGCCAAGAAAACCCTATGAAACAGTTCTACTCTGTAAGACATGGGTCGCCATGAGTAGGATTCGACTTGTTGGCAATGGGTTTTTTGGGTTTATATCTAATAATACAATAATCTGCTACTCTCTAATTCTATGTTCTGTATAGAATTTGTTTTAGAATTGCACTTGGCTTTCGGCTATACAATTTTCCTATCCAATTTAAAACCTGAGGAGTTAAGTGTCCTTGACAAATACATATGTGGATAAATGGTATGTAAAACAGTAACAACTACAGCAAAATTTATAACAAATCACCTCAAATGTCTTTTCACTCTTAGGAAAAGAAACTGTTCTTTGAAGAAAAGCTTGTAACTCATCCCAAACTATTATTCTAATGTATTCTGTAAATGTGCCCAGAAAGGTCTCTCCATCTATGATTTAGCTACCTTGCTGAAGAAGAGGCCTTCTCTGGATCAATGATCATAAAGTATAGTGTATAGATTGGCACCAACTTGAAAATGGTTACCATCTGTGACAAGACAATTATAAAATTTTAGAGTAAGGATGAGAAACTTAAAGCAATTTAAACTTTTTAAAAATCTGGTCCTTCCTACAGATAGTTTGAGAAACATTGCTCAAAACAATGAGAATACTGCAAATTTCCTCTTACCTCCTTTTGTGGGGGGCCTACAGTAAATAAACCCCCCTTGAAAAACCAGCAAAGATGTTTGATCCATTCCTTTGAAAAATATCTGATGCCACTAAGTGTTTTGGTGATTTGTTACACAGCAACAGATAACTAATATAGGAAGATTACTCCAGGCACAGGGAACAGCAAATTACAAAGGGCTTGAGTTGTGGGGGAGCCCTGGTGGTGCAGTGCTTAAGAGCGAAGTCTGCTAACCAAAAAGGGCGGCAGTCTGAATCTACCAGTCGCTCCTTGGGGCAGTTCTACTCTGTCCTATAGGGTTGCTATGAGTCAGAATCGACTTGATGGCAGTGGGTTTGGTTTTTGGTTTTTGAGGTGGGAGAATGTCTAGTATGTTTCAGGTACAGGAAGAAGACCAGTGTGGCTGGAGCAAAATAAGCAAAGGGGAGAGGAGTATGAGATGAGGCTAAAAAGGTAAAGGGGTGAAGGAGCAAATTGTATAAGGTCATATAGGCCATTGTAAAGACTTTTGGCTCATTTACTCTGCATTACATAGAAAGCTATTGGAGTTTCCTTTTCAGTTGGCTGTGTATTTGTTTTATTTGCTGAGGCACATTTATTTACAAACTTATGGGTAGAGGAGAACCACAAGAGACAGTGTAGTAGCAGTACTAGTAGAAGCTTGTAGTTACTAAAACCTCTAAGATGAGAATCCTGAAGAGTCAGCTTCCTTGCAAATAGTGAAAACTGGTGGAGGGACACAGCTGGCTCAAGATGACCATATCCAGAACCATAACTGGGATTGGCATCAATTTCTAATTAAATTAGTGATAATCTACTACATGGGATGACTGGTGAGTGATATGGGGTAAAATGGGGATGTAAGAGGAATCTCTCAAGTCTTTACTAACAGGCATCAAGGGCATCATACAAGAAGAAAGTAAAAAGGTCGATTAAAAAGATGGTGAAAGAAAAGACCAAAATGGATGTCAGAAGGGACTCTGAAACTTGCTCTTAAGTGAAGAGTAGCTAAAGAAGACAGAAAAAATGATGAAGTAAAAGAGCTGAAAAGAAGATTTCAAAGGGCAGCTTGAGAAGACAAGGTAAAGTATTATGATGAAATGCGCAAAGACCTGGAGTTAGAAAACCAGAAAGAAAGAATATGGTTATTTCTTAAGTTGAAAGAACTGAAGAGAAAATTCTATGGGCAAAAGATTTAAATGATACAGGTACCATCAAAGATGATGGAAGGAATACATACAGTCAAAAAAGCATTGGTTGACGTTCAGCCATTTTAGAAGGTAGTATATAATCAAAAAGAACTGCTGGTACTGAAGGAAGACATCCAAGTTGCACTGAAGGCATTAGCAAAAAACAAGTCTGCAGGAATGGACAGAATACCGATTGAAATGCTTCAGCAAATGAATGCAATGCTGGAAGCACTTACTCATCTATGTCAAGAAATTTAGAAGGCAACTACTGGAAGAGATTCATATTCATGCCCATTCCAAAGAAAAGTGATGAAGCAGAATGTGGAAATTATCAAACAGTATCATTAATATCACATGTTAGCAAAATTCTGCTGAAGATAATTCAAAAACAACTGCAGCCATATGTCAACAGCATGTGTTGTGTCTTTAGAAGCAAATATAGCCGGATTCAGATGAGGACATGGAACGAGGGATATCACTACTGTTGTCAGATAGACCTTGGCTGAAAGCAGAGAATACCAGAAAGATGTTTACCTGTGTCTTATCAACTACTCAAAGGCATTTGACTGTGTGGATCATAACAAATTATGGATAACATTACAAAGAACAGGAATTCTAGAACACTTAATTGTGCTCATGCAGATCCTGTACGTGGATCAAGAGGCAGTCTTTCAAACAGAACAAAGGGATATTGCGTGGTTTAAAATTTGAAAATGTATGCGGCAGAGTAGTATCCTTTCATTTTATTTATTCAATCTTTGTGCTGAAAAAATAATCTGTAAAGCCGGACTATATGAAGAACATGACATCAACATTGGAGGAAGACTCATTAACAACCTGTGATACGCAAATGACACAACCTTGCTTGCCAAAAATGAAGAAGACCTGAAACACTTACTGATGAAGGTCAGAGACTACAGCCTTCAGTATGGATTATGCCTGAACGTAAAGAAAATGAAAATCCTCACAACTGGACCAATAAACAGCATCATGACAAATGGAGAAAAAAAAAGTTGTCAACAATTTCATTCCACTTGGATCAACAATCAATGTCCATGGAAGCAGCAGTCAAGAAATCAAACAACGTACCGCATCGGAAAATCTGTTGTAAAAGACTTCTTTAAGGTGTTAAAAAGCGAAGATGTCACTTTGATGACCAAGATGCGCCTGACCCAAGCCACAGTCTTTTCAACTGCATTATACGCATGAGAAAGCTGGACAATGAAAAAGGAAGACAGAAGAAGAATTGATGCATTTGAATTGTTGTATGGCAACAAATATTTAATTTACTGTAGACTACCAGAAGAACAAATAAATCAGTCGTAGAAGAATACAATGCTCTTTAGAAGTGTGGATGGTGAATCTTCAGCTCACTCACTTTGGAAACTTCATTACCAATCGCTAGAAAAGGACATCATGTCTGGTAAAGTAGTGGGTCAGCGAAAACAAGAGAAATCCTCAATGAGATGGGCTGATGTAACAGCCACAGCAATGCACTCAAACATACCAACGATCATGAAGTCGGCACAAGACTGGGTAATGTTTCATTCTATTATACATTAGTCAGAGCCAACTTGAAGACAACAACAACAAAATTTGTGTAATTTTCTTAGCAAAGCAGTATTGATTTTGATTTATTATTTGGGGTTTGTCTCTGAACTACAGAAAATGGAAAACTATTTGATTATTTTCTCAGTTCTCCCAAGGATGGAATATAATTATCACAGGAGAGAAATTGATTCTTCACGTACAATGGATGTGTTTTGGCATTAGGGTCACAATCTCCTGTAAAACCTTATTTGAGGGAGGTTGTGTGAGAGCGGAGTTCCAGGAGTTTGGCATAATTGAAATCTTAGTTTGGTGTTCTTTGGGCTTTCTTTTAATAAAGCTTTCTGCCCATTTTTACTCCTTCCCTTAGAACATTATTAAATAATTCCTGTGCAGGTTGGGAAAAAGATCTGGAGGGAGGTGTCTAACTAATCTCTGTAGAGTCGTTCATCCAAACCTCCTGTCCCTGCCCACACCTTTAATTCCTGAGCTTTTCTGGGCTTCTGTGATATGAGTTGACTTACTTATTGGCTCCTCCCCCTGGAAGAACTTTAACAGAGAAACCTGAGAGCAAGCAGCTACTAATCATCTATTGCTTTCCAGCTTCTAAAATTAACACTCCCTGTCTGCTATAACTGTCTCCTTCATTCTCTTTGTTTTGGGATTTATACCTTTTTTATTCTTTTACTCTCATGGGGGGGGGCAGTTCAGGTAGGACTAAAGATAAGTAAGTGTGATCAAGGTTCTATATTTACTCAGAAGAATATGATCTTATGTGGAAAAATTTATAAAGTCTCATTTCTTTAAAACTATGATACATACATACATTATTCAAATTCTAATGCAAATAATATGCACTTGAGTCATCTATTCATGATAATACTATAATAAAGAATCTAACTCCATTTTTTGATATCTGACTGCAATAGCTTTTAAGCCTCGCCCTACCCTTTTCCCCTCTGCCCCGCATCTGGGTAAGCTGTCAAGAAAACCTACATGCGAGGGACCTCATACCATCAAGAAAGCAGCGCCGGGAGCAGAGCGCGTCCTTTGGACCGAGGTCCCTGCGCCGAGAAGCTCCTAGTCTGGGGGAACACCGATGAGATGGCCAAGAGAAAGAAAGCCTTCCCCTGGAGCTAACGCCCTGAATTTGGACTTTTAGTCTACTTTCACTGTGAGGAAATAAATTTCTCTTCATTAAAACCATCCACTTGTGGTATTTCTGTTATAGCAGCACCAGATGACTAAGAATTTGGAACCGAGAGAGTGGGGTGCTGCTCCGATACCTAAAATGTGGAAGCGGTTTTGAAACTATGAATGGATACAGCAGTGGCAGCAGCAAAGGACCAGCAGCAGCAGAGAACCTGCAGCGGCAGAGGAGCGGCAGTGGTAGAGAAACAACAGCCAGAACCAGGAAACCAGTGTGAGACGGCGCTGAAGCCGACCCATGGAGCAAGAGAGCTGAGTGCCTGTGTGCATGAGGCTTCCTGGCGGAGTGGGGTGCCTCCGGGCACTTATCGGTGGAGTTAACCTTGCCGACCCACGGAGAGCTGAGTGCCTGTGTGCACGAGGCTTTCTGGCAGAGTGGGGTGCCTCAGGGCACTTACTGGTGGAGCTACAGAGCTTTGGAAGACTTGCCCCAGCAGGGCACATGTGGGCGTGAGGCCAGAGGAGCCGAGAGGCCAAGAAACCAGAAAACAAGCTGAAGAGACAAGGGACACAAGAAGCTGAGCTGCCTCGGTCTCAAAAGTAATGGAAACCCAGCTTGACATCTGACAGTCAAGCACAACCCTTTCTGCTTTACACGTCAACAAGAAGTGGAATGATTCTGGAATTAGTGCTTTGCTGTCGGTTTTGCTAATGATGTTTGCAGCAAAGAGGAATACAACCCACTCTTCTGAGAATATGCTATATTGACTCTGCAGAGCTGACAATAGTAAAATGTTGGTTTAATGCCAAATTTACCTTTCAGAGATGTGGTAAGGTCTAAACATCTGAAAAAAATAATGAATAGGGCTTAACCCTATTTTGGGGCCCTGTGGCGCAGTGGTTAAGAGCTCAGTCCGCTAAACAAAAGTCAGCCGTTCGAATCCACCAGCCACTACTTGGAAACCCTATGTTCTACTCTGTCCTACAAGGGTCGATATGAGTTGGAATTGACTCATTGGCAACAGATTAAAGGTTTTTTTTGGGGGAGGGTAACCCTATATTAAGGACCCCTGGTTGTGCAGTGGTTAAAGCGCTCAGCTGCCAACCAAAAGATCTGCGTTTCAAACCCACGAGCCATGCTTGTGGAAGAATGATGTGGCACTCAGATTCCATAAAGATTTATAGTCTTGGAAACCCTATGGTTCGACCTGTCCTATAGGGTCGCTGTAAGTCAGAATCAACTCAGTGGCAGTGGGTTTGGTTTTTTGGTTTAATCCTATATTAGCTAATTATGAGAAGCTGAATTTAAAAGTTGGCTTTGTAAAAGATAACTTTAAAAATTATTATTTAAACAAGACAAAATATAATTATTAATCATTAGAAAATTTTCATTCCAGGTGACATAGAGAAATGAACAACAGAAATATTTTGTCCTTATGGAGCATTTTCCTTTCCAAAATAAAAGTGATAATTCACACATACTTACAATGATTCCTGAAATGAGCCTAGAAAAAGATAATCCTATTTTTTAAACAAATTGGCAGAGTGGTAGAAAATATTAAGTAAAAGTTATATACTTTCATCATATCTTTTGTGGAAAAATTAACCATCTCCTCACAATCTTTGGATCCCACACTGTACTTTGTCAGGATAAAGCACCATGTACTAAATGGATTGTTTTCTTATCATGTGAGCATAGATCTAAGAATTAGAACCTGCTTTCTTATTAGGATTTCTAACTGCCAATATGCCATTGAAACAACTCAGAATATACTGCTTTTCCTTGACTCTTTGTTCAAAAGCATGCCAAACATATTTGCCCAAAATGCACAAATGCAATTTGCACAAACACATTTAGCTCTGGAAAAAAACATACCAGTGCCTTACGTTCTTAAACTTCTGTACACTGAAATAAAAACACTCCTATTATTTTTCCCCTTTATAAGTTTAATAAATCTAAAATGCAAACTACTTAAGTGGATTGAGAATATATTTCAAATTTTAATTTTAGATCAGTTTAATATGACAAAAGTATCAGTTTCATGAAAAGATGATGTTAAAGGGCATATCAAGCACAGTTTTTTAAAGAATAAAACAATCATAAGCTCCTGACAATCTTTTCACATACAGCAAAGATATTCCCACATATTTTTAAACAGTAAAGCTGAGTACTGGTGTTCATTTCATATGTGAAAAAAGAAAACTTCAGAAATATTAAAAACCAATTTTAATACTAGTGAGTAGCAGAACAAGAGCATAAGACAACAGAGTAAACTCATCTCTGGAACTTAACAGGTGAGTGGCTTTAGGAGAATTTAAGTCTTTGTCCTCTAGTCCTCATCCATAAAATGCTGTTGTTGTTAGTTGCCATTCAGTAGGCTCTGAGACTCATGGCAACCTTATGAATAACAGAACAAAATGTTGCCTGGTTAACCATTGTCATGGGAAAATATGTGTACTAACTGTTTAACAAGAAACTATTTGTTCTGCAAACCTTCATCTAAGGCACACACACACATACACACACAAGATTATCTATGTGAGATCAAATTGACAACAGCAACTCAAAAGGTTTGATTGGAAGCCGAGGGGGCAGTGACTTGAAGATAATGGTGATGGAATAATCTGGAAAAGGATAGTGAGAATAGCAGCACAACTGGAAGAATGTAATTGATGTCACTGAATTGTACATGTAGAAACTTTTGAAATGGTGTAACTTTGGCTATGTATATTTTCAC
>NW_004444011.1:6713901-6719552 GCF_000243295.1 Trichechus manatus latirostris | reverse complement strand
GGGGTTGTTAACCAATGTCATAAAACAATATGTGTACTGACTGTTTAATGAAAAACTATTTGTTCTGTAAACCTTCATCTAAAGTACAATAAAAAAAAAACTAAAAAAAAAGAAAACCTATGTGCTCCCTCTTTTGGAGCCAGCAGGAAATTCAAACTACACAAGTCCCTCCCCATGTACAGAAACCTTCACTCTGGCCCCACCCCTAATTGCAGTAAAAACCCCAAGCCTGTCTCTTTTCCTTTCCCTCTTGAGCCATTTTTGGACTAGCATGGGAGGCCTGCCGGGCTCTCCCTTCAAAGCCTCCTTTTGTAAGTAATAAACCTTTTTTATCCTGTTGGTGTGTGTGTAGCATTATCAATCTTGACATCCAAACCAAATTTTGGATGGGTGTCCATCCTGTCCTTACAAGCTACTACAACTGGTGCTGTGAGCAGGATATCTAGTAGATGACTACTGCCACCAGGGATCTCTCTTCTCCTGCTATGTTTTGCTAACAGGTTGTGCTGGTTTGTTGCTGCATTTGCTGAGTGCTACAGAGCCTCTATTATAGATTTAACCAACCTATGTTGGTAGTTTCAATAACTGAAGGGACGGGAGTATGGAATTGGGTCCTCCTGACAAGTGGCCTTGGGATAGGTGTCATGGCCCAGATCTGTGTGTCTTGGATTGAACTGTGAGTCTCGATCCAGCATATGCCATGACTGACACTAGACTCATGGAAAAGACTCTTACCCAGTGACTGACTGGCTGGCATTGAGACAACCAGGCATTGGTCAGCATTCTATAGACAGCTCAGGGAAAAAAGACTTATACCATATGTGATATGTGGGCCAATCAGGTGGTCACTCATGTGGAGGAAGAACTGCCACTGTATGAAAACCAGTCATTATTTGAAGACTTGAATTACCGAGGCCCACAGTCCTAAAGGCAGATAGCTCATTTGGATCCTACAAAAAGCCTTTGCTGCTGCTTATGCTTCTGTTGCAGAAAAGATCTTGATCCTCAGGGCTACAGAGAGAACACCTATGATATCCCCGTGGCACACCCAGGAGGTTAATTCAACCACTGCCATGACAGAGGCCCCAAAACCTGATGATGCTGGTTCAAGGCTCTCTGGAGGAAGAAATTTATAAAGATGAGCAGGATAGAGAGGACGTCCCTTAAGTATATCCAGAAAAAGAAAAACCAAAATCTGTATACATGGAGAGAAAACAAACAAACCAAAACTGAAATAGAAGTCCACAATTTGACCAATTTGGAAATGTGAAATTTACAAAAAGAATTTACATAAACAAAGATAGCAAGGGCACTGATTGGCTTTTGTGCCTCTATAATGTTGTTGTTGTTGTTAGGTGCTGTCGAGTCAGTTCTGACTCATAGCGACCCTATGTACAACAGAATAAAACACTGCCCAGTCATGCACCATTCTCACAATTGTTGCAATGCTTGAGCCCATTGTTGCAGACACTGTGTCAATCCATCTCGTTGAGGGTCTTCCTCTTTTTCACTGACCCTCTACTTTACCAAGCATGATGTCCTTCTCCAGGGACTGGACCCTCCGCATAACATATCCAAAGTCCATGAGACAAAGTCTTCACATGCTCACTTCTAAGAACCATTCTCGCTGTACTTCTTCCAAGACAGATTTGTTTGTTCTTCTGGCAGTCCGTAGTATAATCAATATTCTTTGCCAGTGCCATAATTCAAAGGCATCAATTCTTCTTCAGTCTTCCTTATTCACTGTCCAGCTTCCACACACATGACACAACTGAAAACACCACGGCTTGCGTCAGGTGCACCTTAGTCCTTAAAAAGTGACATCTTTGGCACCCAACATAAGTGGGAGTGGACTGAGGGGGAAGCATTTGCTAGACTGGTCTTGCTGCCAGCAATCTGCACTGGCACAGCTGCTGAACCTGATGGCCCTTCCTAAGGTGGAAAAGTTTGGGTAAAAATAAATGACAAAAGGGAGAGGTGGGGCCAAGATGGTGGAGTAGTCAGATGCTTCCAGTAGACCCTCTTACAACAAAGACCCAAAAAAACAAGTCAATCAATTATATATGACAATATAGGAGCCCTGAACATGGACTGAGTGGCAGGGGGACGGAGAGACGGGTCAGAAGTAGCGAAGAGTTGCCAGACCTGACCTGGCGAGATCCTGAGCCCTTCAGGACTGATCAGCTCATGAGTGAGTGGTGAGGCAGGCAAGTAGCAGTGCTTGGGAGGCGCGTATTCCGCATTGGGAGAGATCCAGCACCAGAGACTCTACTCGGCTACCCAGAATCAGTGAGACGCAGCCCTTGATCGGTGAAAGATAAGTACTTGGCACACAGCCTACTGCGCAGATCAAAAACACTACCCTTGGGGAGAAACCACTCTCATATTTACCTCCCCGCTCCCTGCTCTGCACTGGGTCGCAGACCAGCTTCAGCAATTGCTGAGTCCCATGGGCCGGAAGTAGGATCCGTCACATGCCCGGAGCCATTCTCCCGCCTTGGAGAGTGAACAAATTCACAAACGGGGAAAAAATAAACTGCCAGCTCCCCTAAGCCAGAAACCCAGGATAGGCACAGCTCCTTTGCCTAGGCACAGGCATAAGGGATCCACGGATTTGAGTGCCTTTCCCCATGTATAGAATTGTGTGGGCCCATTTCAACAGCGTAGGTCCGCATTACCGCAGTATAACAGGGTATATATACTGGAAGTCTAATTTGAATTGTTTCAGCAGCGAAGTGGCAGGTTCTTGACATTTGACACTGAGCTGAATCCATACAGAAGGAGTGAGTGGTCTCCTGAGCTCACATACCTAGTAACAGATCTAACCACTTGGTGACAGGACATTAGAGCTTCAAAGTTGCCAATAATCAAACTAGCTCATATGAGCAGCCTATTTGGACATATCAAAACAAAACAACAAGCTAGGACACAGTAAGCAAACATAAAATAAATATAATAACTTACTGATGGCTTGGAGACAACAGTCAATATCAAATCACATAAAGAAGCAATCCATGATGGCTTCAGCAAGCTCCCAAAATAAAGAACCTAGAAAGTTTCCAGAGAAGGAAAATTTCTTGGAATTACCAGAGGCAAAATACGAAAGATTAATATACAGAACTCTTCAATAAATTAGGAAGGAAATTAAGCAAAACGCAGAACATCCAATAGAGGAAATTAAACAGATTAGAGAAGAGCATAATGACAAATTTAACAGGCTGCAAGAATCCATAGAGAGACAGCAATCAGAAATCCAGAAGATTAACAACAAAATTTCAGAGTTAGACAACTCAATAGAAAGTCACAGCAGCAGAATTGAGGCAATGAAAGTCAGAATTAGTGAGATTGAAAATAAAGCACTTGATACCAACTTATCTGAGGAAAAATCAGATAAAAGGATTACAAAAAATGAAGAAAACCTAAGAATTATGTGGCACTCTATCAAGAGGAATAACCTACGACTGACTGGAGTACCAGAACAGGGGGGATAACAGAAAATAGAGAATTGTTGAAAATTTGTTCGCAGAAAACTTCCCTGATATCGTGAAGGATGAGAAGATATCTATCCAAGATGCTCATTGAGCTCCACATAAGGTAGATCCCAAAAGAAAGTCACCAAGACATATTACAATCAAACCTGCCAAAATTAAAGATAAACAGAGAATTTTAAGAGCGGCTAGGGATAAACAAAAAGTCATCTACAAAAGAAAGTCAATAAGACTAAGCTCAGACTACTCAGCAGAAACCACGCAGGCAAGAAGGCAATGGAATGACACATATAAAGCCTTAAAGGAAAAAGACTGCCAGTCAAGAATTATATATCCAGCAAAACAGACTCTCAAATATGATGGTGAAATTAGGGTATTTCCAGATAAACAGAAGTTTAGGGAATTTGCAAAAACCAAACCAAAATCACAAGAAATACTAAAGAGAGTCCTCCGGTTAGAAAATCAGTAACATCAGATAACAACTCAAGACTAGAACACAGGACAGAGCAACCAGATATCAACCCAGATAGGGAAGTCACGAAAAACAAATCAAAGCTAAATCACTGAAAATAGGGAAAAGAGATATCAATATGTAAAAGATGACAACATTAAAACCAAAAAGTGGGACTTAAAAAATGCAGGCATAGATTTTGCATATGGAGAGGAAGTCAAGGCAATATAAAGATAAAAAAGACTGGTATAAACTTAGAAAAATAGGGGTAAATATTAAGGTAACCACAAAGGAAACTAACAATCCTACAAGTCAAAATAAAAAACTAGAAAAATATAAAGACGCAGCAAACAAAAAATCAACAATGAAAAAGATGTAAAGAAAATAAAGAAAAACAACTCAGCACAGAAAATTAAGTGGAACAAAGAAACTGTGAACAACACACAAAAAAGACATCAAAATGACAGCACTAAACTCATACCTACCAATAATTATGCTAAACGTAAACGGACTAAATGCACCAATAAGGAGACAGAGAGTGGCAGATTGGATTAAAAAACACGATCCGTCTATATGCTGCGTACAAGAGACACACCTTAGACTTAAAGACACAAACAAACTAAAACTCAAAGGAAGGAAAAAATATATCAAGCAAACAACAATCAAAAAAGAGCAAGAGTGGCAATATTAATCTCTCACAAAACAGACTTTAAAGTAAAATCCACCACAAAGGATAAGGAAGGACACTATATAATGATTAAATAGTCAATACACCAGGAGGATATAACTATAATAAATATTTATGCACCCAACGACAGGGCTCCAAAATACATAAAACAAATTCTAACGGCACTGAAAAGAGAGTAAGACAGCTCCACAATAGTACTAGGAGACTTCAACACATCATTTTTGCTGAAGGCCAGAAAATCCAGAAAGAAGCTCAACAAAGACACGGGAGACCAGATGCTATAATCAACCAACTTGATCTCACAGACATATACTGAACACTGCACCCAACGGCAGCCAAGTATACTTTCTTTTCAGAGGTCAGTTTATAGCAATAAATGCACACATCAAAAAAGAAGAAAGGGCAAAAATCAAAACATTAACCCTACAATTCGAACAAGTAGAAAGAGAGAAGCAAAAGAAGCCTTCAGGCACCAGAAGAAAGGAAATACTAAAAATTAGAGCAGAATTACCTGAAACAGAGACTAGAAAAACAATGGAAAGAGTTAACAAGATTTAAAGCTGGTTCTTTGAAAAGATCAATAAAATCGATAAACCACTAGGCAAACTGACAAAAGAAAAACAGGAGAGGAAGCAAACAACCCGTATAAGAAATAAGACAGGTGATATCACAACAGACCTAACTGAAACCAAAAGAATCATAACAGAATACTATAAAAAATAGTACTCTAACAAATTTGAAAACCTAGAGAAAATGGACAAATTTCTAGAAACTCACTACCTACCTAAACCAACACAAACAGAGGTAGAACAATTAAATAAACCCATGACAAAAACCCATGGCATCACTGGAGAATTCTACCAAACTTTCAGAGAAGAGTTAACACCACTACTACTAAAGGTATTTCAGAGCATAGAAAAGGATGGTATACTCCCAAACTCATTCTATGAAGCCAGCAAAAACCTGATGCCAAAACCAGGTAAAGACACCACAAAAAAAGAAAATTACAGACCAATATCCCTCA
>NW_004444011.1:6709275-6711063 GCF_000243295.1 Trichechus manatus latirostris | reverse complement strand
TGCTGTCACAGTATAGGGAGAGCAATTAGGGTCACATAACAATGTATGCAAAAATTTTTGGATGGGAGACTAACTTGAAATCTGTACTTCATCTAAACTACAAAAAAAAAATTGCAAATAGAAGGAAGGAGAAATAATAGCTGAAGGTAAAGGAATAAATACATGGGTTATGCAGTGAGGGAATCTAACATTATGCTGATACCTTTAGAGAGACTCGGAGCAAGGGAATAATCTTTTCTCAGTTAAATTTTATCAGAGGTCAGAGAAGGTGAAGCCAAGATGACTTTTGGAGAACCTGACCAGATCAGAAGGATACCTGCAGCAGACCTGAATGGCTGGTACCTGAGTAATCTCACCCTGAGGACTCTGCCCTACTGAACGACTAATTGTTACTGACCATTGTGGACTGATAAATGATTGGAAGGGGGAAGTTAATCCTTTAAGTATGAAAGGGCCAATGGCTAGAATGGTCAGAGGGTGGCCTGTGGTGCAGTGACTTACTTAATATAGCCCTCCTAGCCATAGTCTTTGTGACTCCCACACAACAACTGGGTGGGACTATGCAAATAAGGTACTTATGGTCTACCAAGAGGATTGGACAGCCTGCTGCTAATGTAAATAATGTATATGGAATCCTAAAGAGGGGACTGGTCAGTATTGCCATCTCACTAAGCTTAAAGGGAGACATAGAGAAAGATTAGGGGGGACCTGTAACAGGGAAGACAGAGACAGTGGTATAGCAGTAGCAAAGGCAATAGTGGTATTAGATGGCAGGAACCAGGAAACCAGCAAGAGATGGCTAAGGTGGGGCTTGCTGAACCGTGAAGCTAGGAGTTTTGTAACACTTGCCCAAGCAGGACAGAGGTGGGGCCAAGGGGCTGAGAGACCCAGGGCCAGAGAGAGGCCTGCCTGCGGGCACCACTGAGAAGAAGCTGTCCTGATCTGAGAACCGTATCCTGAGTTGTTTCTGATCCCGAGTTGTACCCTGTCACTTTCCTAATAAAGCACTTAACTGTAAGTATGGTTTGTGAGTTCTGTGAGATGTTGCAGTGAATTATAGAACCTAAAGACTGGAGTGAGAGTACTGAGGGGAGGGGAAGTAACTGATATTAGAGATGATAGAGTGGTGCAGCAGTTTGGAAAAGTTGGACATCTTTATAAAAGAAATTATTCATTTAGAGGAGTTATTGAACATGATAACAAACAGGTATGCTTCACTTTAACCACAAGAACTGTCTTGCCAAAATTTCCCATGGTCATAGCATCCATTGTCCTAAATTATCCCATAGTGGGTATGGACTCTGACACAATGAATAATAAATTAAAATTAAATTAAATTTTTGGCACTTACAAATTGGCTTGACAAAATGAGACCCCATGAACCTCCTCCAATCCCAGCTGGAATAGTTAATACTACCCAGGGTAAATTAAAACAAGGTCTTTAATGGTTGAAACCCATTATACAAGACCTATTTAGAGATGTGGTGACTATCATCACTGCTTTTCCATTTAACATCCCAATTTGGCCTGCTCTTAAACTTGGAAAGAATGAATGGCACCTCAGGGTGGATTACCACCACCTCGATGCTGTGGGCACTATTAAAGTCCTCATACCCAACTGTCACAGAATGAATTGTGTCCCCCAAAAATATCTGTCAGAGACTTCCGGCAAGATGGCGCTCTAGGCAGAAACACCACGCCGTCCCTCCACAACAAAGATCCGAAAAACTAAGCCAAACAGAGAATCAACAATCCTGAAACCCTAGAACATCAAATGAAGAGATAAAG
>NW_004444011.1:6693541-6700564 GCF_000243295.1 Trichechus manatus latirostris | reverse complement strand
AAAAATCTGTCAACTTGGCTAGGCCATGATTCCCAGTATTGTATGATTGTCCCCCATTTTGTCATCTGATGTGATTTTCCTATGTATTGTAAATCCTATCTCTATGATGTTAATCAGGTGGTATTAGTAGCAGTTACATTAGTGGAGCAGGACTCAATCTACAAGATTAAGTTGTGTCTTAAATCAATCTCTTTTGAGATATAAAAGAGAGAAGCGAGCAGAGAGACCTAAGGACCTCATACCACTAAGAAAGTAGTTCCAGGAAGAGTGTGCCCTTTGGTCCCTGTGTTAAGAAGCTCCTAATCCAGGGGAAGACTGACGACAAGGACCTTCCTCCAGAGCTGATAGAGAGAAAGCCTTCCCCCGGAGCTGACGCCCTGAATTTGGACTTCTAGCCTACTAGACTGTGAGAGAATAAACTTTTGTTTGTTGAAGCCATCCACTTGTTGTATTTCTGTTACTGTAGTACTAGATAACTAAGGCACCAATATTATTGAAATTACTGACTTCATCCAATCGCAACTGGTAAATATTTTGCTACTATATGTTTGGCTAATGTGTTCTGTTCACTGCCTATTTTAACAGTCTCTCGACTGTAGTTTTCTTTCACCTTTAAAGGGACAAGATAAACTTTTACCCAGCTACCCATGGGGTACCTTAATAGCTTTGCCATTGCACAGTCTTTGCAGGCAAACCCTTAACCTCATCCTATTTTCTCCAGCAGCATGACTCTACACTGATGACTCATCGTTTAAGGGGACTCATTTGATAAATTCATTCAGGACATACAAACAAAAAGGAGCTTACAAAAAGGGGATAAGCCACTGCCTCATCCATAGTGCAAGGCCTTGCCACCTTTATTAAATTCCTCAAAATTATTTGGTTAACTGAAGGACATTCCATCCCTGACACTTTCAGGAAATAGCTATTGACCCTTTCATCAGCCACAACTTCTTTTAGATATTTTGGGTTCTTATAAATATTTCTCAATTAGAAATTGTACTTAAGCTCACTTATACAAACTGGCTCACCTTGAATAGGGCCCCCTCCAACAAAAGGCTCTAGAATCTATCCAAATTGTAAAAGAACAGGTACTTCTGTTAGTGCCCCCCAGAGGTTCCTTCCCTTTAGAGGCTTTAGCAACCTCCTCTCAGTGTTAGAACACCAGTCGTGTACAAGTACTGGCTTAAAAATGGTAAACCACCAATACTTGGACTCCACCAAAATTAAACTTTTAGTCTGTTAAAGACACTGTTTTAAAAACGAAAAGGAAAGCCACACCCTGGGAACAAATATTCACAACACATATCAGAAAAAAGATTTATTTCACAATTTGTTCATTCCTTCTCCTATTGATGGCCATTTAGGTTGTTGCCACCTTTTGGTTCTTACATACTATGAATATAGCTGCTATGGATACTCATGTACAACTCCCTTAGTAGTCATATGTTTTAGTTTCCCTTGGATAAACATCAAAAAGAATTGCTAGATCATAGGGTTGGAGTCCCTGGTTGGTACAAATGGTTAAGTGTTTGACTATTAGCCAAAAGGTTGGCAGTTTGAACCCACCCAGAGGTGTCTCAAAAGACAAGCCTGGCAATCTGCTTCCAGAAGGTCACAGCCTTGAAAACCCTATGGAGCACAGTTCTACTCTGCACACATGGGGTTACCATGAGTTGGAATTGACTTGACAGCAACTAACAACAACAGGGGAAGTGTACATTTAACTTTATAAGAAATTACATAAGCATTTTCCCAAAGTAGTTGTATTGTTTTACACTCTAACCAGCAATGTATGAGAGTTCTTATTGCTCCATATCCTCAATATTTGATGTTGACAGTTGTTTTAATTTTGACCACTCTGATGGGTCTGAAGTGTATCTTATTTTGTTAATAATTTGCATTTCCCTGATGACTAATGATCTTGATATATTTACATGTGCTTGCTGGCCAAATGAATGTCTACTTTTGTAAAATGTGTGTTCATATCTTTTCCTTATTTGTTAATTGGAGTTGTCTTTTTATTATTCAGTTGTGAGAGTTCCTATATTTTGTGGACACAAGATCTTTGTCAGATATACGCAATTTGAATATTTTCTTCCAGTCTGTGACTTACCTTTTCATTTAAAATTCTTTAACTTTCATTTTTAAGATAGCTTTCAACTTACAGAAAAGTTGCAAAAATAATAGTGTTCCCTTATACTCTTCATCCAAGTTCCTATGATGTTAACATATAACCATTGTAGTAATAACCCTTCAAGATGATTCTCACCTCCTGGCATTAACACCTTGTGCAGTACCCTCCAACAGTAGATAGGGCTGACCTGTGTAACCAATAGGATACTATGGAAATGATGGAGTGTGCCTTTTAAGGCTAGGCTATAAAAAACACTGCAGCATCTGCCTTGCTGTGGTGCAATGGTTCACTTTTATATGGCCTTTCTTGCCATGGTCTCGTAACTCCCACCCAAGTGATTAGGTGAGACTACGCAAATAAGGTAATTGTAGTCCACCAAGGGGACTGGACAACTTGCTAATAATGCAAATAAAGTGCAGGGCACCAGTGTGTGGGTGGGACCATGCAAATAAGGTGTCTGGAATCTTAACAAGGGGATTGTTCAATTTGGCCATTCTGCTAGACTTAAAATGAGCCATCACAGAGGCAGAAAGAGAAGATCTCACTACCACCAAGAAAGAAGAGCCAGGAGTGGAGCATACCCTTTAGACCCAGGATCTCTGCACTGAGAAGCTCCTGGAACACGGAGACCAAGAGACAGAGCTGTAACACTGAAGACGGCAAGAAATGGCAGCAGACAAATGGCAGTAGCAGAGGCAAGAAACCAGCAGGAGACAGCACAGTGGGCTTCCTGGCCCACAGAGTGAGAAACCTGAGTGCCTTCCACTAGGAGGCTTGCTGGAGGAGTAGGGTGCCTCCAGGCACTTGGTGGAGCTACATTTGTGGACCCAGGGAGCTAGAGCTGAGTGCCTTCAGGTCGAGGCTTACTGGCAGAGTACGGCGCCTCAGGGCACTTATCAGCAAAGCTAAAAGAACTTTGTAACACTTGTCCTAGCACGGGAGAAGCTGAGGGGCCAGAGAGAGGCATGCCTGTAGGCACAGCTGAGAAGAGGTTGTCCTGATCTAAGAATTGTATCCTGAGCATTCCTGAACCTAAACTGTAACCTGTTACTTCCCTAATAAACCCCATAATCATGAGTATTGTCTGTGAGTTTTGCATGGCCACTGCAACCAATTATCAAATTCAGTAGAGAAGTAAAGAGTCCGTGGGGGGGATGGTTAGTGTCAGAATTGGTAAAAAGGTTGGAGGGTGGAGGCATATCTGACCTCCACCTCACAGGAATCAGCCTTGGACTGTTGATCTTGATTCTCCACCCACCTTGTGAAGTTAGAGAAAGTCAGAGTCTGGCCCTGCCAAGAAATTGTTATACTTGCTCTTACTTAGATCACTTGCTCTGGGGGAAAGCCAACTGTCAAGCTGTAACAGTATTCAAGCAGCTCAATGGCTAACAGTGATAGGTAGAGATAGCATCTCCTTCAAAATCAAAGGATACAGAGGAGGAAGATCGCAGTGTAAACAGCTACATGCTCCTGTCTCCTAACAACAAAACCAGGAAAAAGGGGGAGAAAAAAAAACAAGCGGAAATTGGTGGAATCAACAGTCTCGGAACTCTGGAAACCAATCAAATGATTACAGCACATAGGTGAAAGCTGAATCAAGAAAAGGGCAAAACAGGAACAGTGGGAAAGTAGCTATGAGTTGGAATTGACTTGACGGCAATGGGTTTGCTTTTATTTTTTTGGTTAGGAAAGTGTTGGTTCTGTACCTGTCTGTACCCAACCTCTGCGCCCTGGCTCAGTGTGGCCATCTCTGGACAACTGCAGCAGCTGGCACTCCCAGACAGGGAGCCTGGTCTTGGAGGAGCCAGCTGCTGCTCCCATATGGGGACCGCGGTGCAGAAGCAGTGATGGCTAGCATAGCTGGATGGGGAGCCTGGTATTAGAGCAGCAACAGCAGGCACTCCCAGATGTGAAGCCTGGTCTTAAAGCAGAAATAGCTGGTGCTTCCAGACAGAGAACCTGGTGTTGGGAGTGGTGACAGTTGGCACTCCCAGACACGGAGCTTGGTAACAAAGAGGATGACTACAGCCTTCAACAATTTAAAAAAAAAAAGAGCAAACCCTGAAGGAAAGGGAAGAATCTGATTTTCAGAGTTACCGCCTTATAATAGCTAAATATCCCAGTTTCAACAAAAAATCAAAGGCAAACAAAGAAACAGAAAAGGATGGCCTATGACAAAGAACAAAATAAAGGGACAGAAACCATCTCGAAGGAAGGACAGATAATGGACTTACTAGACAAAAACTTTTAAAAAAAACAGTATTAAATATGCTTAAAGACCTAAAGGAAATCTGGAAAACAATACAGGAAGAAAATGAGCAATTCAATAAAGAGATAAAATTTTTTTAAAAAGAACAAAACAGAGATAGTAGAGCTGAAAACTATAAATGGCAATGAAAATTCATTGGAGGGGTTCAAAAGCAGATTTAAGCTGGCATCAGAAAAAAATCAATGAAATTGAAATTACTGAGATTGAGGAGCAAAAGGAATAAAGAAAAGTGAATAGAGCCTAAGGGACAGTAGAACACCATCAAAAGGACCAATATATGCATTGTGGGAGTCTCAAAAGAGAACAAAGGGGCATAAAGAATATTTGTAGAAATAATGGCTGAAAATGTCCCAAATTTGATGAAAGACATGAATCTATACATCTAAAAAGCTCAACAAATTCCAAACAGAATAAATGCAAAGAGATCCACACTGAGACATTTTATAATCAAACTGTCAAAAATCAAAGATAAAGAGAATCCTGTGGCAGCAAGAGAGAAGTGAAATGTCACATACAAGTGATCCTCAAGATTAAGTGCCAATTTCTTCTCAGAAACCTTTGAGGTCAGAAGGCAATGGAATAACATATTTAAAGTGCTAAAAGAAAAGAAATGTCAACCAAAAATTCTATATCTGGCAAAAATGTCTTTCAAGAATGAGGGCAAAAGACATTACCAGTTAAACAAAAGCTGAGGGAGTTTATGACAACTAGATGTGCACTACAAAAAGTGCTAAACGGAATTCTTCAGATAAAACTGAAAACACACAACTCAGAAATGTATGTAGAACAAAAGCTCTCCAAATAAAGGTAATCTCATGGGCAAATATAGGGGCCAGTTTTATATTTTGGGTTTGTAACTTCAGTAGTTATTTCCAACATGATTCCAAAAAACAAACACATAGAAATACTATTATAACTAAATGCTATTGGGCACATAATGGATAAAAATGTAATTTACGATAACAACTACATAAAGGGGGTACAGTGGTATGGGAATAGAGTTTTTATATGTTACTAAAATTAAGTTGGTATCAATGTAAATTGCTATAAACATAGGATGTTAAATGTAATGCTCATAGTAACCACAAAAAACACACACACAAATGGAAAGAAGGGAATCAAAATGCTTCATTTTAAAAAATCAACTAAACACAAATGATGGCAGTACCGGAGAAAATGAGGGGCAAAGAAGGTCTAAGACACATAAAAAACAAACAGCAAATAGAAAAAGTAAGTATTTCTTTATCAATAATTACCTTAAATGTAAATGGATTAAACTCTCCAATCAAAAGACAAAGAATGGCAGAATGGATAATAAAAGAATCATCTATGTGGTTCCTGAAAAAAAACACATCTTAGACCCAAAGACACAATAAGTTGAAAGTGAAAGGATGGGAAAAAATACTCCATGCAAATAGTAACCAAAAGAGAGCTGAGTTGGCTATACTGATGTCAGACAAAACAGACCTTAGAGACAAAATCTTTATAAGAGATGGGGAAGGCCATTATATAATGATGAAAAGGGTCAATTCATCAAGAAGATATAACAATTATAAACTTTTATATACACCTAACAACAGATCCCCAAAATATATGAAGCAAACACTGACAGAATTGAAGGGAGAAATAGACAGTTCTATAATAATAGTTGAAGACTTCAACATACCACTTTCAACAACAGATAGAACACGTAGAAAGAAGATCAGTAAGGAAATAGAAGATCTGAACAACACTATAAACCATCTAGATCTAACAGACATAGAACACTCTGCTCAATAACAGCAGAATACACATTCTTCTCCAATACACATGAATCATTCTCCGTAAAAGTCCATACGTTAGGTCACAAAACAAGTCGCAAAAAATTTAAAAAGACTGAAATCATACAAAGTATGATTTATCCAACCACAATGGAATGAAACTAGACATCAATAACAAAAGGAAAACTGGGAAGTTCACAAATATGTGGAAATTAAACAACACAATATTAAGTAGCTAGCGGGTTAAAAAAAAAAAAATCACAGGGAATTTACAAATAATTAAAAACGAAAGTACAACATACCAAAATCTACAGGATGCAGTAAAGGCAGTGCTCAGAGGGAACTACTATATTGACAGGTTGGCGGTTTTAACCCACTCAGCCACTCTGTGGGAGAAAGACCTGGCCATCTGATTCCACAAAGATTACAGCCTAGAAAACCCTATGGGGGCAGTTGTAATCTTTATATAGGGCCACTATGAGTCAAAAATAGACTCAATGGCACCTAACAACAACAAGAAACTCCTACATTAAAAAAGAAGAAAGATCTGAAATCGATAACCTAACTTTACACCATGAGAAACGTGAAAAAAACAAAACGAGCAAAGACCAAAGCTACCAGAAGAAATGAAATAATAAAGATTAGAGCAGAGAGAAATAAAATAGATAATAGAAAAATGATAGACTCTATGAAACCAAATGTTAGTTCTTTGAAAAGGTCGATAAAATAAAAAAATCTCGGAAGACTCCGGCAAGATGGCGGTCTAGGCAGAAGCACCACGCCGTCCCTCCACAACAAAGATCCGAAAAACTAAGCCAAACAGAGAATCAACAATCCTGAAACCCTAGAACATCAAA